>NW_027102451.1:600000-858312 GCF_035609145.1 Eleutherodactylus coqui | reverse complement strand
GAAAAGCTAATGGGTCCCAACTCCGTTATTTAATTCTATGCGCAAAAGAATTAGCGTCCAAATGTTACGTACGGAATGTAATTTTCTCACATAGAAACTTAAAATTTGGCACGGGCATTGATTATGTCATAAATAAGAAAAGCTAATGGGTCCTAACTCGATTTTTCAATTCTATGTGCAAAAGAATTAGCCTTCAAATTTTACGTACGGAATCCAATTTTCTCACATAGAAACTTGAAATTTGGCACGAGCATTTATTATGTCATAAATAGGAAAAGCTAATGGGTCCCAACTCGATTATTCAATTCTATGTGCAAAAGAATTAGCCTCCAAATTTTACGTACAGAATCCAATTTTCTCACATAGAAACTTGAAATTTGGCACGAGCATTGATTATGTCATAAATAGGAAAAGCTAATGGGTCCCAACTCGATTATTCAATTCTATGCGCAAAAGAATTAGCGTCCAAATTTTATGTACACTATCCAATTTTCTCACATAGAAACTTAAAATTTGGCACGGGCATTGAATATGTTCTAAATAGGAAAAACTAATGAGTCCCAACTCGATTATTCAATTCTATGCGCAAAAGAATTAGCGTCAAAATTTTACGTACGGAATGTATTTTTCTCACTTTCCAGTGTCATAGAAACGTGAAATTTGGCACGAGCATTGATTGTGTCATAAATAGGAAAAGCTAATGGGTCCCAACTCGATTATTCAATTCTATGCGCAAAAGAATTAGCGTCCAAATTTTATGTACACTATCCAATTTTCTCACATAGAAACTTAAAATTTGGCACGGGCATTGAATATGTTCTAAATAGGAAAAACTAATGAGTCCCAACTCGATTATTCAATTCTATGCGCAAAAGAATTAGCGTCAAAATTTTACGTACGGAATGTATTTTTCTCACTTTCCAGTGTCATAGAAACGTGAAATTTGGCACGAGCATTGATTGTGTCATAAATAGGAAAAGCTAATGGGTCCCAACTCGATTATTCAATTCTATGCGCAAAAGAATTAGCGTCCAAATTTTATGTACACTATCCAATTTTCTCACATAGAAACTTAAAATTTGGCACGGGCATTGAATATGTCCTAAATAGGAAAAACTAACGGGTCCCAACTCGATTATTCAATTCTATGCGCAAAAGAATTAGTGTCAAAATTTTACGTACGGAATGTATTTTTCTCACTTTCCAGTGTCATAGAAACGTGAAATTTGGCACAGGCATTGATTATGTCATAAATAGGAAAAGCTAATGGGTCCCAACTCGATTATTCAATTCTATGCGCAAAAGAATTAGCGTCCAAATTTTACGTACAGAATCCAATTTTCTCACATAGAAACTTGAAATTTGGCACGAGCATTGATTATGTCATAAATAGGAAAAGCTAATGGGTCCCAACTCCGTTATTTAATTCTATGCGCAAAAGAATTAGCGTCCAAATGTTATGTACGGAATGTAATTTTCTCACATAGAAACTTAAAATTTGGCACGGGCATTGATTATGTCATAAATAAGAAAAGCTAATGGGTCCTAACTCGATTATTCAATTCTATGTGCAAAAGAATTAGCCTTCAAATGTTACGTACGGAATCCAATTTTCTCACATAGAAACTTGAAATTTGGCACGAGCATTGATTATGTCATAAATAGGAAAAGCTAATGGGTCCCAACTCGATTATTCAATTCTATGCGCAAAAGAATTAGCGTCCAAATTTTATGTACACTATCCAATTTTCTCACATAGAAACTTAAAATTTGGCACGGGCATTGAATATGTTCTAAATAGGAAAAACTAATGGGTCCCAACTCGATTATTCAATTCTATGCGCAAAAGAATTAGCGTAAAAATTTTACGTACGGAATGTATTTTTCTCACTTTCCAGTGTCATAGAAACGTGAAATTTGGCACGAGCATTGATTATGTCATAAATAGGAAAAGCTAATGGGTCCAACTCGATTATTCAATTCTATGTGCAAAAGAATTAGCCTCCAAATTTTACGTACGGAATCCAATTTTCTCACATAGAAACTTAAAATTTGGCACGAGCATTGATTATGTCATAAATAGGAAAAGCTAATGGGTCCCAACTCGATTATTCAATTCTATGCGCAAAAGAATTAGCGTTCAAATTTTATGTACACTATCCAATTTTCTCACATAGAAACTTAAAATTTGGCACGGGCATTGATTATGTCATAAATAGGAAAAGCTAATGGGTCCAACTCGATTATTCAATTCTATGTGCAAAAGAATTAGCCTCCAAATTTTACGTACGGAATCCAATTTTCTCACATAGAAACTTGAAATTTGGCACGGGCATTGAATATGTCCAAAATAGGAAAAACTAACGGGTCCCAACTCGATTATTCAATTCTATGCGCAACAGAATTAGTGTCAAAATTTTACGTACGGAATGTATTTTTCTCACTTTCCAGTGTCATAGAAACGTGAAATTTGGCACAGGCATTGATTATGTCATAAATAGGAAAAGCCAATGGGTCCCAACTCGATTATTCAATTCTATGCGCAAAAGAATTAGCGTCCAAATTTTACGTACAGAATCCAATTTTCTCACATAGAAACTTGAAATTTGGCACGAGCATTGATTATGTCAAAAATAGGAAAAGCTAAAGGGTCCCAACTCCGTTATTTAATTCTAGGCACAAAAGAATTAGCGTCCAAGTTTTACGTATGGAATGTAATTTTCTCACATAGAAACTTAAAATTTGGCACGGGCATTGATTATGTCATAAATAGGAAAAGCTGATGGGTGCTAACTAGATTATTCAATTCTATGTGCAAATGAATTAGCGTCTAAATTTTACATACAGAATCCAATTTTCTCACATAGAAACTTGAAATTTGGCACGAGCATTGATTATGTCATAAATAGGAAAAGCTAATGGGTCCCAACTCGATTATTCAATTCTATGCGCAAAAGAATTAGCGTCCAAATTTTATGTACACTATCCAATTTTCTCACATAGAAACTTAAAATTTGGCACGGGCATTGAATATGTTCTAAATAGGAAAAACTAATGGGTCCCAACTCGATTATTCAATTCTATGCGCAAAAGAATTAGCGTCAAAATTTTACGTACGGAATGTATTTTTCTCACTTTCCAGTGTCATAGAAACGTGAAATTTGGCACGAGCATTGATTGTGTCATAAATAGGAAAAGCTAATGGGTCCCAACTCGATTATTCAATTCTATGTGCAAAAGAATTAGCGTCCAAATTTTATGTACGGAATCCAATTTTCTCACATAGAAACTTAAAATTTGGCACGGGCATTGAATATATCCTAAATAGGAAAAACTAACGGGTCCCAACTCGATTATTCAATTCTATGCGCAAAAGAATTAGTGTCAAAATTTTACGTACGGAATGTATTTTTCTCACTTTCCAGTGTCATAGAAACGTGAAATTTGGCACAGGCATTGATTATGTCATAAATAGGAAAAGCTAATGGGTCCCAACTCGATTATTCAATTCTATGCGCAAAAGAATTAGCGTCCAAATTTTACGTACAGAATCCAATTTTCTCACATAGAAACTTGAAATTTGGCACGAGCATTGATTATGTCATAAATAGGAAAAGCTAATGGGTCCCAACTCCGTTATTTAATTCTATGCGCAAAAGAATTAGCGTCCAAATTTTACGTACACTATCCAATTTTCTCACATAGAAACTTAAAATTTGGCACGGGCATTGAATATGTTCTTAATAGGAAAAACTAATGGGTCCCAACTCGATTATTCAATTCTATGCGCAAAAGAATTAGCGTAAAAATTTTACGTACGGAATGTATTTTTCTCACTTTCCAATGTCATAGAAACGTGAAATTTGGCACGAGCATTGATTATGTCATAAATAGGAAAAGCTAATGGGTCCAAGTCGATTATTCAATTCTATGTGCAAAAGAATTAGCCTCCAAATTTTACGTACGGAATCCAATTTTCTCACATAGAAACTTAAAATTTGGCACGAGCATTGATTATGTCATAAATAGGAAAAGCTAATGGGTCCCAACTCGATTATTCAATTCTATGCGCAAAAGAATTAGCGTTCAAATTTTATGTACACTATCCAATTTTCTCACATAGAAACGTGAAATTTGGCACGGGCATTGAATATGTCCTAAATAGGAAAAACTAACAGGTCCCAACTCGATTATTCAATTCTATGCGCAAAAGAATTAGCGTCAAAATTTTACATACGGAATGTATTTTTCTCACTTTCCAGTGTCATAGAAACGTGAAATTTGGCACAGGCATTGATTATGTCATAAATAGGAAAAGCCAATGGGTCCCAACTCGATTATTCAATTCTATGCGCAAAAGAATTAGCGTCCAAATTTTACGTACAGAATCCAATTTTCTCACATAGAAACTTGAAATTTGGCACGAGCATTGATTATGTCATAAATAGGAAAAGCTAAAGGGTCCCAACTCCGTTATTTAATTCTAGGCACAAAAGAATTAGCGTCCAAGTTTTACGTATGGAATGTAATTTTCTCACATAGAAACTTAAAATTTGGCACGGGCATTGATTATGTCATAAATAGGAAAAGCTGATGGGTCCTAACTAGATTATTCAATTCTATGTGCAAATGAATTAGCGTCTAAATTTTACATACAGAATCCAATTTTCTCACATAGAAACTTGAAATTTGGCACGAGCATTGATTATGTCATAAATAGGAAAAGCTAATGGGTCCCAACTCCGTTATTTAATTCTATGCGCAAAAGAATTAGCGTCCAAATGTTACGTACGGAATGTAATTTTCTCACATAGAAACTTAAAATTTGGCACGGGCATTGATTATGTCATAAATAAGAAAAGCTAATGGGTCCTAACTCGATTATTCAATTCTATGTGCAAAAGAATTAGCCTTCAAATTTTACGTACGGAATCCAATTTTCTCACATAGAAACTTGAAATTTGCCACGAGCATTTATTATGTCATAAATAGGAAAAGCTAATGGGTCCCAACTCGATTATTCAATTCTATGTGCAAAAGAATTAGCCTCCAAATTTTACGTACGGAATCCAATTTTCTCACATAGAAACTTGAAATTTGGCACGAGCATTGATTATGTCATAAATAGGAAAAGCTAATGGGTCCCAACTCGATTATTCAATTCTATGCGCAAAAGAATTAGCGTCCAAATTTTATGTACACTATCCAATTTTCTCACATAGAAACTTAAAATTTGGCACGGGCATTGAATATGTTCTAAATAGGAAGAACTAATGGGTCCCAACTCGATTATTCAATTCTATGCGCAAAAGAATTAGCGTCAAAATTTTACGTACGGAATGTATTTTTCTCACTTTCCAGTGTCATAGAAACGTGAAATTTGGCACGAGCATTGATTATGTCATAAATAGGAAAAGCTAATGGGTCCAACTCGATTATTCAATTCTATGTGCAAAAGAATTAGCCTCCAAATTTTACGTACGGAATCCAATTTTCTCACATAGAAACTTGAAATTTGGCACGGGCATTGAATATGTCCTAAATAGGAAAAACTAATGGGTCCCAACTCGATTATTCAATTCTATGCGCAAAAGAATTAGTGTCAAAATTTTACGTACGGAATGTATTTTTCTCACTTTCCAGTGTCATAGAAACGTTAAATTTGGCACAGGCATTGATTATGTCATAAATAGGAAAAGCCAATAGGTCCCAACTTGATTATTCAATTCTATGCGCAAAAGAATTAGCGTCCAAATTTTAAGTACAGAATCCAATTTTCTCACATAGAAACTTGAAATTTGGCACGAGCATTGATTATGTCATAAATAGGAAAAGCTAAAGGGTCCCAACTCCGTTATTTAATTCTAGGCACAAAAGAATTAGCGTCCAAGTTTTACGTATGGAATGTAATTTTCTCACATAGAAACTTAAAATTTGGCACGGGCATTGATTATGTCATAAATAGGAAAAGCTGATGGGTCCTAACTAGATTATTCAATTCTATGTGCAAATGAATTAGCGTCTAAATTTTACATACAGAATCCAATTTTCTCACATAGAAACTTGAAATTTGGCACGAGCATTGATTATGTCATAAATAGGAAAAGCTAATGGGTCCCAACTCCGTTATTTAATTGTATGCGCAAAAGAATTAGCGTCCAAATGTTACGTAAGGAATGTAATTTTCTCACATAGAAACTTAAAATTTGGCACGGGCATTGATTATGTCATAAATAAGAAAAGCTAATGGGTCCTAACTCGATTATTCAATTCTATGTGCAAAAGAATTAGCCTTCAAATTTTACGTACGGAATCCAATTTTCTCACATAGAAACTTGAAATTTGGCACGAGCATTGATTATGTCATAAATAGGAAAAGCTAATGGGTCCCAACTCGATTATTCAATTCTATGTGCAAAAGAATTAGCCTCCAAAATTTACGTACGGAATCCAATTTTCTCACATAGAAACTTGAAATTTGGCACGAGCATTGATTATGTCATAAATAGGAAAAGCTAATGGGTCCCAACTCGATTATTCAATTCTATGCGCAAAAGAATTAGCGTCCAAATTTTATGTACACTATCCAATTTTCTCACATAGAAACTTAAAATTTGGCACGGGCATTGAATATGTTCTAAATAGGAAAAACTAATGGGTCCCAACTCGATTATTCAATTCTATGCGCAAAAGAATTAGCGTCAAAATTTTACGTACGGAATGTATTTTTCTCACTTTCCAGTGTCATAGAAACGTGAAATTTGGCACGAGCATTGATTATGTCATAAATAGGAAAAGCTAATGGGTCCAACTCGATTATTCAATTCTATGTGCAAAAGAATTAGCCTCCAAATTTTACGTACGGAATCCAATTTTCTCACATAGAAACTTGAAATTTGGCACGAGCATTGATTATGTCATAAATAGGAAAAGCTAATGGGTCCCAACTCGATTATTCAATTCTTTGCGCAACAGAATTAGCGTCCAAATTTTATGTACACTATCCAATTTTCTCACATAGAAACTTAAAATTTGGCACGGGCATTGAATATGTTCTAAATAGGAAAAACTAATGGGTCCCAACTCGATTATTCAATTCTATGCGCAAAAGAATTAGCGTCAAAATTTTACGTACGGAATGTATTTTTCTCACTTTCCAGTGTCATAGAAATGTGAAATTTGGCACGAGCATTGATTATGTCAAAAATAGGAAAAGCTAATGGGTCCAACTCGATTATTCAATTCTATGTGCAAAAGAATTAGCCTCCAAATTTTACGTACGGAATCCAATTTTCTCACATAGAAACTTGAAATTTGGCACGAGCATTGATTATGTCATAAATAGGAAAAGCTAATGGGTCCCAACTCGATTATTCAATTCTATGCGCAAAAGAATTAGCGTCCAAATTTTACGTACAGAATCCAATTTTCTCACATAGAAACTTGAAATTTGGCACGAGCATTGATTATGTCATAAATAGGAAAAGCTAAAGGGTCCCAACTCCGTTATTTAATTCTAGGCACAAAAGAATTAGCGTCCAAGTTTTACGTATGGAATGTAATTTTCTCACATAGAAACTTAAAATTTGGCACGGGCATTGATTATGTCATAAATAGGAAAAGCTGATGGGTCCTAACTAGATTATTCAATTCTATGTGCAAATGAATTAGCGTCTAAATTTTACATACAGAATCCAATTTTCTCACATAGAAACTTGAAATTTGGCACGAGCATTGATTATGTCATAAATAGGAAAAGCCAATAGGTCCCAACTTGATTATTCAATTCTATGCGCAAAAGAATTAGCGTCGAAATTTTACGTACAGAATCCAATTTTCTCACATAGAAACTTGAAATTTGGCACGAGCATTGATTATGTCATTAATAGGAAAAGCTAAAGGGTCCCAACTCCGTTATTTAATTCTAGGCACAAAAGAATTAGCGTCCAAGTTTTACGTATGGAATGTAATTTTCTCACATAGAAACTTAAAATTTGGCACGGGCATTGATTATGTCATAAATAGGAAAAGCTGATGGGTCCTAACTAGAGATGAGCGAACGTACTCGGATAAGCACTACTCGTCCGAGTAATGTGCCTTATCCGAGTACCGCTGTACTCGTGCTGAAAGATTCGGGACGCGCTGCGGAGCGGGGAGCTGCAGGGGAGAGCGGGGAGGAACGGAGGGGGGATCTCTCTCTCCTTCTCTCCCGCCCGCTCTGCCCCGCTCCCCGCTGCGACTCACCTGTCAGCAGCGGAGCGCCCCGAATCTTTCAGCACGAGTACAGCGGTACTCGGATAAGGCACATTACTCGGACGAGTAGTGCTTATCCGAGTACGTTCGCTCATCTCTAGTCCTAACTAGATTATTCAATTCTATGTGCAAATGAATTAGCGTCTAAATTTTACATACAGAATCCAATTTTCTCACATAGAAACTTGAAATTTGGCACGAGCATTGATTATGTCATAAATAGGAAAAGCTAATGGGTCCCAACTCCGTTATTTAATTCTATGCGCAAAAGAATTAGCGTCCAAATGTTACGTAAGGAATGTAATTTTCTCACATAGAAACTTAAAATTTGGCACGAGCATTGATTATGTCATAAATAGGAAAAGCTAATGGGTCCCAACTCGATTATTCAATTCTATGCGCAAAAGAATTAGCGTCCAAATTTTATGTACACTATCCAATTTTCTCACATAGAAACTTAAAATTTGGCACGGGCATTGAATATGTTCTAAATAGGAAAAACTAATGGGTCCCAACTCGATTATTCAATTCTATGCGCAAAAGAATTAGCGTCAAAATTTTACGTACGGAATGTATTTTTCTCACTTTCCAGTGTCATAGAAACGTGAAATTTGGCACGAGCATTGATTATGTCATAAATAGGAAAAGCTAATGGGTCCAACTCGATTATTCAATTCTATGTGCAAAAGAATTAGCCTCCAAATTTTACGTACGGAATCCAATTTTCTCACATAGAAACTTGAAATTTGGCACGAGCATTGATTATGTCATAAATAGGAAAAGCTAATGGGTCCCAACTCGATTATTCAATTCTTTGCGCAACAGAATTAGCGTCCAAATTTTATGTACACTATCCAATTTTCTCACATAGAAACTTAAAATTTGGCACGGGCATTGAATATGTTCTAAATAGGAAAAACTAATGGGTCCCAACTCGATTATTCAATTCTATGCGCAAAAGAATTAGCGTCAAAATTTTACGTACGGAATGTATTTTTCTCACTTTCCAGTGTCATAGAAATGTGAAATTTGGCACGAGCATTGATTATGTCATAAATAGGAAAAGCTAATGGGTCCAACTCGATTATTCAATTCTATGTGCAAAAGAATTAGCCTCCAAATTTTACGTACGGAATCCAATTTTCTCACATAGAAACTTGAAATTTGGCACGAGCATTGATTATGTCATAAATAGGAAAAGCTAATGGGTCCCAACTCGATTATTCAATTCTATGCGCAAAAGAATTAGCGTCCAAATTTTATGTACACAAACGAATTTTCTCACATAGAAACTTAAAATTTGGCACGGGCATTGAATATGTTCTAAATAGGAAAAACTAATGGGTCCCAACTCGATTATTTAATTCTATGCGCAAAAGAATTAGCGTCAAAATTTTACGTACGGAATGTATTGTTCTCACTTTCCAGTGTCATAGAAACGTGAAATTTGGCACGAGCATTGATTGTGTCATAAATAGGAAAAGCTAATGGGTCCCAACTCGATTATTCAATTCTATGTGCAAAAGAATTAGCGTCCAAATTTTATGTACACTATCCAATTTTCTCACATAGAAACTTAAAATTTGGCACGGGCATTGAATATGTTCTAAATAGGAAAAACTAATGGGTCCCAACTCGATTATTCAATTCTATGCGCAAAAGAATTAGCGTCGAAATTTTACGTACGGAATGTATTTTTCTCACTTTCCAGTGTCATAGAAATGTGAAATTTGGCACGAGCATTGATTATGTCATAAATAGGAAAAGCTAATGGGTCCAACTCGATTATTCAATTCTATGTGCAAAAGAATTAGCGTCCAAATTTTATGTACGGAATCCAATTTTCTCACATAGAAACTTGAAATTTGGCACGAGCATTGATTATGTCATAAATAGGAAAAGCTAATGGGTCCCAACTCGATTTTTCAATTCTATGTGCAAAAGAATTAGCCTCCAAATTTTACGTACGGAATCCAATTTTCTCACATAGAAACTTGAAATTTGGCACGAGCATTAATTATGTCATAAATAGGAAAAGCTAATGGGTCCCAACTCGATTATTCAATTCTATGTGCAAAAGAATTAGCGTCCAAATTTTACATACAGAATCCAATTTTCTCACATAGAAACTTGAAATTTGGCACGAGCATTGATTATGTCATAAATAGGAAAAGCTAATGGGTCCCAACTCGATTATTCCAATCTATGCGCAAAAGAATTAGCGTCCAAATTTTACGTACAGAATCCAATTTTCTCACATAGAAACTTAAAATTTGGAACGGGCATTGAATATGTCCTAAATAGGAAAAACTAATGTGTCTCAACTCGATTATTCAATTCTATGCGCAAAAGAATTAGCGTCAAAATTTTCCGTACGGAATGTATTTTTCTCACTTTCCAGTGTCATAGAAACGTGAAATTTGGCACGAGCATTGATTATGTCATGAATAGGAAAAGCTAATGGGTCCTAACTCGATTATTCAATTCTATGTGCAAAAGAATTAGCGTCAAAATTTTACATATGGAATGTATTTTTCTCACTTTCCAGTGTCACAGAAACGTGAAATTTGGCACGAGCATTGATTATGTCATAAATAGGAAAAGCTAAAGCGTCCAAACTCCGTTATTTAATTCTAGGCACAAAAGAATTAGCGTCCAAGTTTTACGTATGGAATGTAATTTTCTCACATAGAAACTTAAAATTTGGCACGGGCATTGATTATGTCATAAATAGGATAAGCTAATGGGTCCTAACTAGATTATTCAATTCTATGTGCAAAAGAATTAGCGTCCAAATTTTACATACAGAATCCAATTTTCTCACATAGAAACTTAAAATTTGGCACGGGCATTGAATATGTCCTAAATAGGAAAAACTAACGGGTCCCAACTCGATTATTCAATTCTATGCGCAAAAGAATTAGCGTCAAAATTTTACGTACGGAATGTATTTTTCTCACTTTCCAGTGTCATAGAAACGTGAAATTTGGCACAGGCATTGATTATGTCATAAATAGGAAAAGCTAATGGGTCCCAACTCGATTAATCAATTCTATGCGCAAAATAATTAGCGTCCAAATTTTACGTACAGAATCCAATTTTCTCACATAGAAACTTGAAATTTGGCACGAGCATTGATTATGTCATAAATAGGAAAAGCTAAAGGGTCCCAACTCCGTTATTTAATTCTAGGCACAAAAGAATTAGCATCCAAGTTTTACGTATGGAATGTAATTTTCTCACATAGAAACTTTAAATTTGGCACGGGCATTGATTATGTCATAAATAGGAAAAGCTGATGGGTCCTAACTAGATTATTCAATTCTATGTGCAAAAGAATTAGCCTCCAAATTTTACGTACGGAATCCAATTTTCTCACATAGAAACTTGAAATTTGGCACGAGCATTGATTATGTCATAAATAGGAAAAGCTAATGGGTCCCAACTCGATTATTCAATTCTATGCGCAAAAGAATTAGCGTCCAAATTTTATGTACACTATCCAATTTTCTCACATAGAAACTTAAAATTTGGCACGGGCATTGAATATGTTCTAAATAGGAAAAACTAATGGGTCCCAACTCGATTATTCAATTCTATGCGCAAAAGAATTAGCGTAAAAATTTTACGTACGGAATGTATTTTTCTCACTTTCCAGTGTCATAGAAACGTGAAATTTGGCACGATCATTGATTATGTCATAAAAAGGAAAAGCTAATGGGTCCAACTCGATTATTCAATTCTATGTGCAAAAGAATTAGCCTCCAAATTTTATGTACGGAATCCAATTTTCTCACATAGAAACTTAAAATTTGGCACGAGCATTGATTATGTCATAAATAGGAAAAGCTAATGGGTCCCAACTCGATTATTCAATTCTATGCGCAAAAGAATTAGCGTTCAAATTTTATGTACACTATCCAATTTTCTCACATAGAAACTTAAAATTTGGCACGGGCATTGATTATGTCATAAATAGGAAAAGCTAATGGGTCCAACTCGATTATTCAATTCTATGTGCAAAAGAATTAGCCTCCAAATTTTACGTACGGAATCCAATTTTCTCACATAGAAACTTGAAATTTGGCACGGGCATTGAATATGTCCAAAATAGGAAAAACTAACGGGTCCCAACTCGATTATTCAATTCTATGCGCAACAGAATTAGTGTCAAAATTTTACGTACGGAATGTATTTTTCTCACTTTCCAGTGTCATAGAAACGTGAAATTTGGCACAGGCATTGATTATGTCATAAATAGGAAAAGCCAATGGGTCCCAACTCGATTATTCAATTCTATGCGCAAAAGAATTAGCGTCCAAATTTTACGTACAGATTCCAATTTTCTCACATAGAAACTTGAAATTTGGCACGAGCATTGATTATGTCATAAATAGGAAAAGCTAAAGGGTCCCAACTCCGTTATTTAATTCTAGGCACAAAAGAATTAGCGTCCAAGTTTTACGTATGGAATGTAATTTTCTCACATAGAAACTTAAAATTTGGCACGGGCATTGATTATGTCATAAATAGGAAAAGCTGATGGGTGCTAACTAGATTATTCAATTCTATGTGCAAATGAATTAGCGTCTAAATTTTACATACAGAATCCAATTTTCTCACATAGAAACTTGAAATTTGGCACGAGCATTGATTATGTCATAAATAGGAAAAGCTAATGGGTCCCAACTCCGTTATTTAATTCTATGCGCAAAAGAATTAGCGTCCAAATGTTACGTACGGAATGTAATTTTCTCACATAGAAACTTGAAATTTGGCACGGGCATTGATTATGTCATAAATAAGAAAAGCTAATGGGTCCTAACTCGATTTTTCAATTCTATGTGCAAAAGAATTAGCCTTCAAATTTTACTTACGGAATCCAATTTTCTCACATAGAAACTTGAAATTTGGCACGAGCATTTATTATGTCATAAATAGGAAAAGCTAATGGGTCCCAACTCGATTATTCAATTCTATGTGCAAAAGAATTAGCCTCCAAATTTTACGTACAGAATCCAATTTTCTCACATAGAAACTTGAAATTTGGCACGAGCATTGATTATGTCATAAATAGGAAAAGCTAATGGGTCCCAACTCGATTATTCAATTCTATGCGCAAAAGAATTAGCGTCCAAATTTTATGTACACTATCCAATTTTCTCACATAGAAACTTAAAATTTGGCACGGGCATTGAATATGTTCTAAATAGGAAAAACTAATGAGTCCCAACTCGATTATTCAATTCTATGCGCAAAAGAATTAGCGTCAAAATTTTACGTACGGAATGTATTTTTCTCACTTTCCAGTGTCATAGAAACGTGAAATTTGGCACGAGCATTGATTATGTCATAAATAGGAAAAGCTAATGGGTCCAACTCGATTATTCAATTCTATGTGCAAAAGAATTAGCCTCCAAATTTTACGTACGGAATCCAATTTTCTCACATAGAAACTTGAAATTTGGCACGGGCATTGAATATGTCCTAAATAGGAAAAACTAATGGGTCCCAACTCGATTATTCAATTCTATGCGCAAAAGAATTAGTGTCAAAATTTTACGTACGGAATGTATTTTTCTCACTTTCCAGTGTCATAGAAACGTTAAATTTGGCACAGGCATTGATTATGTCATAAATAGGAAAAGCCAATAGGTCCCAACTTGATTATTCAATTCTATGCGCAAAAGAATTAGCGTCCAAATTTTAAGTACAGAATCCAATTTTCTCACATAGAAACTTGAAATTTGGCACGAGCATTGATTATGTCATAAATAGGAAAAGCTAAAGGGTCCCAACTCCGTTATTTAATTCTAGGCACAAAAGAATTAGCGTCCAAGTTTTACGTATGGAATGTAATTTTCTCACATAGAAACTTAAAATTTGGCACGGGCATTGATTATGTCATAAATAGGAAAAGCTGATGGGTCCTAACTAGATTATTCAATTCTATGTGCAAATGAATTAGCGTCTAAATTTTACATACAGAATCCAATTTTCTCACATAGAAACTTGAAATTTGGCACGAGCATTGATTATGTCATAAATAGGAAAAGCTAATGGGTCCCAACTCCGTTATTTAATTGTATGCGCAAAAGAATTAGCGTCCAAATGTTACGTAAGGAATGTAATTTTCTCACATAGAAACTTAAAATTTGGCACGGGCATTGATTATGTCATAAATAAGAAAAGCTAATGGGTCCTAACTCGATTATTCAATTCTATGTGCAAAAGAATTAGCCTTCAAATTTTACGTACGGAATCCAATTTTCTCACATAGAAACTTGAAATTTGGCACGAGCATTGATTATGTCATAAATAGGAAAAGCTAATGGGTCCCAACTCGATTATTCAATTCTATGTGCAAAAGAATTAGCCTCCAAAATTTACGTACGGAATCCAATTTTCTCACATAGAAACTTGAAATTTGGCACGAGCATTGATTATGTCATAAATAGGAAAAGCTAATGGGTCCCAACTCGATTATTCAATTCTATGCGCAAAAGAATTAGCGTCCAAATTTTATGTACACTATCCAATTTTCTCACATAGAAACTTAAAATTTGGCACGGGCATTGAATATGTTCTAAATAGGAAAAACTAATGGGTCCCAACTCGATTATTCAATTCTATGCGCAAAAGAATTAGCGTCAAAATTTTACGTACGGAATGTATTTTTCTCACTTTCCAGTGTCATAGAAACGTGAAATTTGGCACGAGCATTGATTATGTCATAAATAGGAAAAGCTAATGGGTCCAACTCGATTATTCAATTCTATGTGCAAAAGAATTAGCCTCCAAATTTTACGTACGGAATCCAATTTTCTCACATAGAAACTTGAAATTTGGCACGAGCATTGATTATGTCATAAATAGGAAAAGCTAATGGGTCCCAACTCGATTATTCAATTCTTTGCGCAACAGAATTAGCGTCCAAATTTTATGTACACTATCCAATTTTCTCACATAGAAACTTAAAATTTGGCACGGGCATTGAATATGTTCTAAATAGGAAAAACTAATGGGTCCCAACTCGATTATTCAATTCTATGCGCAAAAGAATTAGCGTCAAAATTTTACGTACGGAATGTATTTTTCTCACTTTCCAGTGTCATAGAAATGTGAAATTTGGCACGAGCATTGATTATGTCAAAAATAGGAAAAGCTAATGGGTCCAACTCGATTATTCAATTCTATGTGCAAAAGAATTAGCCTCCAAATTTTACGTACGGAATCCAATTTTCTCACATAGAAACTTGAAATTTGGCACGAGCATTGATTATGTCATAAATAGGAAAAGCTAATGGGTCCCAACTCGATTATTCAATTCTATGCGCAAAAGAATTAGCGTCCAAATTTTACGTACAGAATCCAATTTTCTCACATAGAAACTTGAAATTTGGCACGAGCATTGATTATGTCATAAATAGGAAAAGCTAAAGGGTCCCAACTCCGTTATTTAATTCTAGGCACAAAAGAATTAGCGTCCAAGTTTTACGTATGGAATGTAATTTTCTCACATAGAAACTTAAAATTTGGCACGGGCATTGATTATGTCATAAATAGGAAAAGCTGATGGGTCCTAACTAGATTATTCAATTCTATGTGCAAATGAATTAGCGTCTAAATTTTACATACAGAATCCAATTTTCTCACATAGAAACTTGAAATTTGGCACGAGCATTGATTATGTCATAAATAGGAAAAGCCAATAGGTCCCAACTTGATTATTCAATTCTATGCGCAAAAGAATTAGCGTCGAAATTTTACGTACAGAATCCAATTTTCTCACATAGAAACTTGAAATTTGGCACGAGCATTGATTATGTCATTAATAGGAAAAGCTAAAGGGTCCCAACTCCGTTATTTAATTCTAGGCACAAAAGAATTAGCGTCCAAGTTTTACGTATGGAATGTAATTTTCTCACATAGAAACTTAAAATTTGGCACGGGCATTGATTATGTCATAAATAGGAAAAGCTGATGGGTCCTAACTAGAGATGAGCGAACGTACTCGGATAAGCACTACTCGTCCGAGTAATGTGCCTTATCCGAGTACCGCTGTACTCGTGCTGAAAGATTCGGGACGCGCTGCGGAGCGGGGAGCTGCAGGGGAGAGCGGGGAGGAACGGAGGGGGGATCTCTCTCTCCTTCTCTCCCGCCCGCTCTGCCCCGCTCCCCGCTGCGACTCACCTGTCAGCAGCGGAGCGCCCCGAATCTTTCAGCACGAGTACAGCGGTACTCGGATAAGGCACATTACTCGGACGAGTAGTGCTTATCCGAGTACGTTCGCTCATCTCTAGTCCTAACTAGATTATTCAATTCTATGTGCAAATGAATTAGCGTCTAAATTTTACATACAGAATCCAATTTTCTCACATAGAAACTTGAAATTTGGCACGAGCATTGATTATGTCATAAATAGGAAAAGCTAATGGGTCCCAACTCCGTTATTTAATTCTATGCGCAAAAGAATTAGCGTCCAAATGTTACGTAAGGAATGTAATTTTCTCACATAGAAACTTAAAATTTGGCACGAGCATTGATTATGTCATAAATAGGAAAAGCTAATGGGTCCCAACTCGATTATTCAATTCTATGCGCAAAAGAATTAGCGTCCAAATTTTATGTACACTATCCAATTTTCTCACATAGAAACTTAAAATTTGGCACGGGCATTGAATATGTTCTAAATAGGAAAAACTAATGGGTCCCAACTCGATTATTCAATTCTATGCGCAAAAGAATTAGCGTCAAAATTTTACGTACGGAATGTATTTTTCTCACTTTCCAGTGTCATAGAAACGTGAAATTTGGCACGAGCATTGATTATGTCATAAATAGGAAAAGCTAATGGGTCCAACTCGATTATTCAATTCTATGTGCAAAAGAATTAGCCTCCAAATTTTACGTACGGAATCCAATTTTCTCACATAGAAACTTGAAATTTGGCACGAGCATTGATTATGTCATAAATAGGAAAAGCTAATGGGTCCCAACTCGATTATTCAATTCTTTGCGCAACAGAATTAGCGTCCAAATTTTATGTACACTATCCAATTTTCTCACATAGAAACTTAAAATTTGGCACGGGCATTGAATATGTTCTAAATAGGAAAAACTAATGGGTCCCAACTCGATTATTCAATTCTATGCGCAAAAGAATTAGCGTCAAAATTTTACGTACGGAATGTATTTTTCTCACTTTCCAGTGTCATAGAAATGTGAAATTTGGCACGAGCATTGATTATGTCATAAATAGGAAAAGCTAATGGGTCCAACTCGATTATTCAATTCTATGTGCAAAAGAATTAGCCTCCAAATTTTACGTACGGAATCCAATTTTCTCACATAGAAACTTGAAATTTGGCACGAGCATTGATTATGTCATAAATAGGAAAAGCTAATGGGTCCCAACTCGATTATTCAATTCTATGCGCAAAAGAATTAGCGTCCAAATTTTATGTACACAAACGAATTTTCTCACATAGAAACTTAAAATTTGGCACGGGCATTGAATATGTTCTAAATAGGAAAAACTAATGGGTCCCAACTCGATTATTTAATTCTATGCGCAAAAGAATTAGCGTCAAAATTTTACGTACGGAATGTATTGTTCTCACTTTCCAGTGTCATAGAAACGTGAAATTTGGCACGAGCATTGATTGTGTCATAAATAGGAAAAGCTAATGGGTCCCAACTCGATTATTCAATTCTATGTGCAAAAGAATTAGCGTCCAAATTTTATGTACACTATCCAATTTTCTCACATAGAAACTTAAAATTTGGCACGGGCATTGAATATGTTCTAAATAGGAAAAACTAATGGGTCCCAACTCGATTATTCAATTCTATGCGCAAAAGAATTAGCGTCGAAATTTTACGTACGGAATGTATTTTTCTCACTTTCCAGTGTCATAGAAATGTGAAATTTGGCACGAGCATTGATTATGTCATAAATAGGAAAAGCTAATGGGTCCAACTCGATTATTCAATTCTATGTGCAAAAGAATTAGCGTCCAAATTTTATGTACGGAATCCAATTTTCTCACATAGAAACTTGAAATTTGGCACGAGCATTGATTATGTCATAAATAGGAAAAGCTAATGGGTCCCAACTCGATTTTTCAATTCTATGTGCAAAAGAATTAGCCTCCAAATTTTACGTACGGAATCCAATTTTCTCACATAGAAACTTGAAATTTGGCACGAGCATTAATTATGTCATAAATAGGAAAAGCTAATGGGTCCCAACTCGATTATTCAATTCTATGTGCAAAAGAATTAGCGTCCAAATTTTACATACAGAATCCAATTTTCTCACATAGAAACTTGAAATTTGGCACGAGCATTGATTATGTCATAAATAGGAAAAGCTAATGGGTCCCAACTCGATTATTCCAATCTATGCGCAAAAGAATTAGCGTCCAAATTTTACGTACAGAATCCAATTTTCTCACATAGAAACTTAAAATTTGGAACGGGCATTGAATATGTCCTAAATAGGAAAAACTAATGTGTCTCAACTCGATTATTCAATTCTATGCGCAAAAGAATTAGCGTCAAAATTTTCCGTACGGAATGTATTTTTCTCACTTTCCAGTGTCATAGAAACGTGAAATTTGGCACGAGCATTGATTATGTCATGAATAGGAAAAGCTAATGGGTCCTAACTCGATTATTCAATTCTATGTGCAAAAGAATTAGCGTCAAAATTTTACATATGGAATGTATTTTTCTCACTTTCCAGTGTCACAGAAACGTGAAATTTGGCACGAGCATTGATTATGTCATAAATAGGAAAAGCTAAAGCGTCCAAACTCCGTTATTTAATTCTAGGCACAAAAGAATTAGCGTCCAAGTTTTACGTATGGAATGTAATTTTCTCACATAGAAACTTAAAATTTGGCACGGGCATTGATTATGTCATAAATAGGATAAGCTAATGGGTCCTAACTAGATTATTCAATTCTATGTGCAAAAGAATTAGCGTCCAAATTTTACATACAGAATCCAATTTTCTCACATAGAAACTTAAAATTTGGCACGGGCATTGAATATGTCCTAAATAGGAAAAACTAACGGGTCCCAACTCGATTATTCAATTCTATGCGCAAAAGAATTAGCGTCAAAATTTTACGTACGGAATGTATTTTTCTCACTTTCCAGTGTCATAGAAACGTGAAATTTGGCACAGGCATTGATTATGTCATAAATAGGAAAAGCTAATGGGTCCCAACTCGATTAATCAATTCTATGCGCAAAATAATTAGCGTCCAAATTTTACGTACAGAATCCAATTTTCTCACATAGAAACTTGAAATTTGGCACGAGCATTGATTATGTCATAAATAGGAAAAGCTAAAGGGTCCCAACTCCGTTATTTAATTCTAGGCACAAAAGAATTAGCATCCAAGTTTTACGTATGGAATGTAATTTTCTCACATAGAAACTTTAAATTTGGCACGGGCATTGATTATGTCATAAATAGGAAAAGCTGATGGGTCCTAACTAGATTATTCAATTCTATGTGCAAAAGAATTAGCCTCCAAATTTTACGTACGGAATCCAATTTTCTCACATAGAAACTTGAAATTTGGCACGAGCATTGATTATGTCATAAATAGGAAAAGCTAATGGGTCCCAACTCGATTATTCAATTCTATGCGCAAAAGAATTAGCGTCCAAATTTTATGTACACTATCCAATTTTCTCACATAGAAACTTAAAATTTGGCACGGGCATTGAATATGTTCTAAATAGGAAAAACTAATGGGTCCCAACTCGATTATTCAATTCTATGCGCAAAAGAATTAGCGTAAAAATTTTACGTACGGAATGTATTTTTCTCACTTTCCAGTGTCATAGAAACGTGAAATTTGGCACGATCATTGATTATGTCATAAAAAGGAAAAGCTAATGGGTCCAACTCGATTATTCAATTCTATGTGCAAAAGAATTAGCCTCCAAATTTTATGTACGGAATCCAATTTTCTCACATAGAAACTTAAAATTTGGCACGAGCATTGATTATGTCATAAATAGGAAAAGCTAATGGGTCCCAACTCGATTATTCAATTCTATGCGCAAAAGAATTAGCGTTCAAATTTTATGTACACTATCCAATTTTCTCACATAGAAACTTAAAATTTGGCACGGGCATTGATTATGTCATAAATAGGAAAAGCTAATGGGTCCAACTCGATTATTCAATTCTATGTGCAAAAGAATTAGCCTCCAAATTTTACGTACGGAATCCAATTTTCTCACATAGAAACTTGAAATTTGGCACGGGCATTGAATATGTCCAAAATAGGAAAAACTAACGGGTCCCAACTCGATTATTCAATTCTATGCGCAACAGAATTAGTGTCAAAATTTTACGTACGGAATGTATTTTTCTCACTTTCCAGTGTCATAGAAACGTGAAATTTGGCACAGGCATTGATTATGTCATAAATAGGAAAAGCCAATGGGTCCCAACTCGATTATTCAATTCTATGCGCAAAAGAATTAGCGTCCAAATTTTACGTACAGATTCCAATTTTCTCACATAGAAACTTGAAATTTGGCACGAGCATTGATTATGTCATAAATAGGAAAAGCTAAAGGGTCCCAACTCCGTTATTTAATTCTAGGCACAAAAGAATTAGCGTCCAAGTTTTACGTATGGAATGTAATTTTCTCACATAGAAACTTAAAATTTGGCACGGGCATTGATTATGTCATAAATAGGAAAAGCTGATGGGTGCTAACTAGATTATTCAATTCTATGTGCAAATGAATTAGCGTCTAAATTTTACATACAGAATCCAATTTTCTCACATAGAAACTTGAAATTTGGCACGAGCATTGATTATGTCATAAATAGGAAAAGCTAATGGGTCCCAACTCCGTTATTTAATTCTATGCGCAAAAGAATTAGCGTCCAAATGTTACGTACGGAATGTAATTTTCTCACATAGAAACTTGAAATTTGGCACGGGCATTGATTATGTCATAAATAAGAAAAGCTAATGGGTCCTAACTCGATTTTTCAATTCTATGTGCAAAAGAATTAGCCTTCAAATTTTACTTACGGAATCCAATTTTCTCACATAGAAACTTGAAATTTGGCACGAGCATTTATTATGTCATAAATAGGAAAAGCTAATGGGTCCCAACTCGATTATTCAATTCTATGTGCAAAAGAATTAGCCTCCAAATTTTACGTACAGAATCCAATTTTCTCACATAGAAACTTGAAATTTGGCACGAGCATTGATTATGTCATAAATAGGAAAAGCTAATGGGTCCCAACTCGATTATTCAATTCTATGCGCAAAAGAATTAGCGTCCAAATTTTATGTACACTATCCAATTTTCTCACATAGAAACTTAAAATTTGGCACGGGCATTGAATATGTTCTAAATAGGAAAAACTAATGAGTCCCAACTCGATTATTCAATTCTATGCGCAAAAGAATTAGCGTCAAAATTTTACGTACGGAATGTATTTTTCTCACTTTCCAGTGTCATAGAAACGTGAAATTTGGCACGAGCATTGATTGTGTCATAAATAGGAAAAGCTAATGGGTCCCAACTCGATTATTCAATTCTATGCGCAAAAGAATTAGCGTCCAAATTTTATGTACACTATCCAATTTTCTCACATAGAAACTTAAAATTTGGCACGGGCATTGAATATGTTCTAAATAGGAAAAACTAATGAGTCCCAACTCGATTATTCAATTCTATGCGCAAAAGAATTAGCGTCAAAATTTTACGTACGGAATGTATTTTTCTCACTTTCCAGTGTCATAGAAACGTGAAATTTGGCACGAGCATTGATTGTGTCATAAATAGGAAAAGCTAATGGGTCCCAACTCGATTATTCAATTCTATGCGCAAAAGAATTAGCGTCCAAATTTTATGTACACTATCCAATTTTCTCACATAGAAACTTAAAATTTGGCACGGGCATTGAATATGTCCTAAATAGGAAAAACTAACGGGTCCCAACTCGATTATTCAATTCTATGCGCAAAAGAATTAGTGTCAAAATTTTACGTACGGAATGTATTTTTCTCACTTTCCAGTGTCATAGAAACGTGAAATTTGGCACAGGCATTGATTATGTCATAAATAGGAAAAGCTAATGGGTCCCAACTCGATTATTCAATTCTATGCGCAAAAGAATTAGCGTCCAAATTTTACGTACAGAATCCAATTTTCTCACATAGAAACTTGAAATTTGGCACGAGCATTGATTATGTCATAAATAGGAAAAGCTAATGGGTCCCAACTCCGTTATTTAATTCTATGCGCAAAAGAATTAGCGTCCAAATGTTACGTACGGAATGTAATTTTCTCACATAGAAACTTAAAATTTGGCACGGGCATTGATTATGTCATAAATAAGAAAAGCTAATGGGTCCTAACTCGATTTTTCAATTCTATGTGCAAAAGAATTAGCCTTCAAATTTTACGTACGGAATCCAATTTTCTCACATAGAAACTTGAAATTTGGCACGAGCATTTATTATGTCATAAATAGGAAAAGCTAATGGGTCCCAACTCGATTATTCAATTCTATGTGCAAAAGAATTAGCCTCCAAATTTTACGTACAGAATCCAATTTTCTCACATAGAAACTTGAAATTTGGCACGAGCATTGATTATGTCATAAATAGGAAAAGCTAATGGGTCCCAACTCGATTATTCAATTCTATGCGCAAAAGAATTAGCGTCCAAATTTTATGTACACTATCCAATTTTCTCACATAGAAACTTAAAATTTGGCACGGGCATTGAATATGTTCTAAATAGGAAAAACTAATGAGTCCCAACTCGATTATTCAATTCTATGCGCAAAAGAATTAGCGTCAAAATTTTACGTACGGAATGTATTTTTCTCACTTTCCAGTGTCATAGAAACGTGAAATTTGGCACGAGCATTGATTGTGTCATAAATAGGAAAAGCTAATGGGTCCCAACTCGATTATTCAATTCTATGCGCAAAAGAATTAGCGTCCAAATTTTATGTACACTATCCAATTTTCTCACATAGAAACTTAAAATTTGGCACGGGCATTGAATATGTTCTAAATAGGAAAAACTAATGAGTCCCAACTCGATTATTCAATTCTATGCGCAAAAGAATTAGCGTCAAAATTTTACGTACGGAATGTATTTTTCTCACTTTCCAGTGTCATAGAAACGTGAAATTTGGCACGAGCATTGATTGTGTCATAAATAGGAAAAGCTAATGGGTCCCAACTCGATTATTCAATTCTATGCGCAAAAGAATTAGCGTCCAAATTTTATGTACACTATCCAATTTTCTCACATAGAAACTTAAAATTTGGCACGGGCATTGAATATGTCCTAAATAGGAAAAACTAACGGGTCCCAACTCGATTATTCAATTCTATGCGCAAAAGAATTAGTGTCAAAATTTTACGTACGGAATGTATTTTTCTCACTTTCCAGTGTCATAGAAACGTGAAATTTGGCACAGGCATTGATTATGTCATAAATAGGAAAAGCTAATGGGTCCCAACTCGATTATTCAATTCTATGCGCAAAAGAATTAGCGTCCAAATTTTACGTACAGAATCCAATTTTCTCACATAGAAACTTGAAATTTGGCACGAGCATTGATTATGTCATAAATAGGAAAAGCTAATGGGTCCCAACTCCGTTATTTAATTCTATGCGCAAAAGAATTAGCGTCCAAATGTTATGTACGGAATGTAATTTTCTCACATAGAAACTTAAAATTTGGCACGGGCATTGATTATGTCATAAATAAGAAAAGCTAATGGGTCCTAACTCGATTATTCAATTCTATGTGCAAAAGAATTAGCCTTCAAATGTTACGTACGGAATCCAATTTTCTCACATAGAAACTTGAAATTTGGCACGAGCATTGATTATGTCATAAATAGGAAAAGCTAATGGGTCCCAACTCGATTATTCAATTCTATGCGCAAAAGAATTAGCGTCCAAATTTTATGTACACTATCCAATTTTCTCACATAGAAACTTAAAATTTGGCACGGGCATTGAATATGTTCTAAATAGGAAAAACTAATGGGTCCCAACTCGATTATTCAATTCTATGCGCAAAAGAATTAGCGTAAAAATTTTACGTACGGAATGTATTTTTCTCACTTTCCAGTGTCATAGAAACGTGAAATTTGGCACGAGCATTGATTATGTCATAAATAGGAAAAGCTAATGGGTCCAACTCGATTATTCAATTCTATGTGCAAAAGAATTAGCCTCCAAATTTTACGTACGGAATCCAATTTTCTCACATAGAAACTTAAAATTTGGCACGAGCATTGATTATGTCATAAATAGGAAAAGCTAATGGGTCCCAACTCGATTATTCAATTCTATGCGCAAAAGAATTAGCGTTCAAATTTTATGTACACTATCCAATTTTCTCACATAGAAACTTAAAATTTGGCACGGGCATTGATTATGTCATAAATAGGAAAAGCTAATGGGTCCAACTCGATTATTCAATTCTATGTGCAAAAGAATTAGCCTCCAAATTTTACGTACGGAATCCAATTTTCTCACATAGAAACTTGAAATTTGGCACGGGCATTGAATATGTCCAAAATAGGAAAAACTAACGGGTCCCAACTCGATTATTCAATTCTATGCGCAACAGAATTAGTGTCAAAATTTTACGTACGGAATGTATTTTTCTCACTTTCCAGTGTCATAGAAACGTGAAATTTGGCACAGGCATTGATTATGTCATAAATAGGAAAAGCCAATGGGTCCCAACTCGATTATTCAATTCTATGCGCAAAAGAATTAGCGTCCAAATTTTACGTACAGAATCCAATTTTCTCACATAGAAACTTGAAATTTGGCACGAGCATTGATTATGTCAAAAATAGGAAAAGCTAAAGGGTCCCAACTCCGTTATTTAATTCTAGGCACAAAAGAATTAGCGTCCAAGTTTTACGTATGGAATGTAATTTTCTCACATAGAAACTTAAAATTTGGCACGGGCATTGATTATGTCATAAATAGGAAAAGCTGATGGGTGCTAACTAGATTATTCAATTCTATGTGCAAATGAATTAGCGTCTAAATTTTACATACAGAATCCAATTTTCTCACATAGAAACTTGAAATTTGGCACGAGCATTGATTATGTCATAAATAGGAAAAGCTAATGGGTCCCAACTCGATTATTCAATTCTATGCGCAAAAGAATTAGCGTCCAAATTTTATGTACACTATCCAATTTTCTCACATAGAAACTTAAAATTTGGCACGGGCATTGAATATGTTCTAAATAGGAAAAACTAATGGGTCCCAACTCGATTATTCAATTCTATGCGCAAAAGAATTAGCGTCAAAATTTTACGTACGGAATGTATTTTTCTCACTTTCCAGTGTCATAGAAACGTGAAATTTGGCACGAGCATTGATTGTGTCATAAATAGGAAAAGCTAATGGGTCCCAACTCGATTATTCAATTCTATGTGCAAAAGAATTAGCGTCCAAATTTTATGTACGGAATCCAATTTTCTCACATAGAAACTTAAAATTTGGCACGGGCATTGAATATATCCTAAATAGGAAAAACTAACGGGTCCCAACTCGATTATTCAATTCTATGCGCAAAAGAATTAGTGTCAAAATTTTACGTACGGAATGTATTTTTCTCACTTTCCAGTGTCATAGAAACGTGAAATTTGGCACAGGCATTGATTATGTCATAAATAGGAAAAGCTAATGGGTCCCAACTCGATTATTCAATTCTATGCGCAAAAGAATTAGCGTCCAAATTTTACGTACAGAATCCAATTTTCTCACATAGAAACTTGAAATTTGGCACGAGCATTGATTATGTCATAAATAGGAAAAGCTAATGGGTCCCAACTCCGTTATTTAATTCTATGCGCAAAAGAATTAGCGTCCAAATTTTACGTACACTATCCAATTTTCTCACATAGAAACTTAAAATTTGGCACGGGCATTGAATATGTTCTTAATAGGAAAAACTAATGGGTCCCAACTCGATTATTCAATTCTATGCGCAAAAGAATTAGCGTAAAAATTTTACGTACGGAATGTATTTTTCTCACTTTCCAATGTCATAGAAACGTGAAATTTGGCACGAGCATTGATTATGTCATAAATAGGAAAAGCTAATGGGTCCAAGTCGATTATTCAATTCTATGTGCAAAAGAATTAGCCTCCAAATTTTACGTACGGAATCCAATTTTCTCACATAGAAACTTAAAATTTGGCACGAGCATTGATTATGTCATAAATAGGAAAAGCTAATGGGTCCCAACTCGATTATTCAATTCTATGCGCAAAAGAATTAGCGTTCAAATTTTATGTACACTATCCAATTTTCTCACATAGAAACGTGAAATTTGGCACGGGCATTGAATATGTCCTAAATAGGAAAAACTAACAGGTCCCAACTCGATTATTCAATTCTATGCGCAAAAGAATTAGCGTCAAAATTTTACATACGGAATGTATTTTTCTCACTTTCCAGTGTCATAGAAACGTGAAATTTGGCACAGGCATTGATTATGTCATAAATAGGAAAAGCCAATGGGTCCCAACTCGATTATTCAATTCTATGCGCAAAAGAATTAGCGTCCAAATTTTACGTACAGAATCCAATTTTCTCACATAGAAACTTGAAATTTGGCACGAGCATTGATTATGTCATAAATAGGAAAAGCTAAAGGGTCCCAACTCCGTTATTTAATTCTAGGCACAAAAGAATTAGCGTCCAAGTTTTACGTATGGAATGTAATTTTCTCACATAGAAACTTAAAATTTGGCACGGGCATTGATTATGTCATAAATAGGAAAAGCTGATGGGTCCTAACTAGATTATTCAATTCTATGTGCAAATGAATTAGCGTCTAAATTTTACATACAGAATCCAATTTTCTCACATAGAAACTTGAAATTTGGCACGAGCATTGATTATGTCATAAATAGGAAAAGCTAATGGGTCCCAACTCCGTTATTTAATTCTATGCGCAAAAGAATTAGCGTCCAAATGTTACGTACGGAATGTAATTTTCTCACATAGAAACTTAAAATTTGGCACGGGCATTGATTATGTCATAAATAAGAAAAGCTAATGGGTCCTAACTCGATTATTCAATTCTATGTGCAAAAGAATTAGCCTTCAAATTTTACGTACGGAATCCAATTTTCTCACATAGAAACTTGAAATTTGCCACGAGCATTTATTATGTCATAAATAGGAAAAGCTAATGGGTCCCAACTCGATTATTCAATTCTATGTGCAAAAGAATTAGCCTCCAAATTTTACGTACGGAATCCAATTTTCTCACATAGAAACTTGAAATTTGGCACGAGCATTGATTATGTCATAAATAGGAAAAGCTAATGGGTCCCAACTCGATTATTCAATTCTATGCGCAAAAGAATTAGCGTCCAAATTTTATGTACACTATCCAATTTTCTCACATAGAAACTTAAAATTTGGCACGGGCATTGAATATGTTCTAAATAGGAAGAACTAATGGGTCCCAACTCGATTATTCAATTCTATGCGCAAAAGAATTAGCGTCAAAATTTTACGTACGGAATGTATTTTTCTCACTTTCCAGTGTCATAGAAACGTGAAATTTGGCACGAGCATTGATTATGTCATAAATAGGAAAAGCTAATGGGTCCAACTCGATTATTCAATTCTATGTGCAAAAGAATTAGCCTCCAAATTTTACGTACGGAATCCAATTTTCTCACATAGAAACTTGAAATTTGGCACGGGCATTGAATATGTCCTAAATAGGAAAAACTAATGGGTCCCAACTCGATTATTCAATTCTATGCGCAAAAGAATTAGTGTCAAAATTTTACGTACGGAATGTATTTTTCTCACTTTCCAGTGTCATAGAAACGTTAAATTTGGCACAGGCATTGATTATGTCATAAATAGGAAAAGCCAATAGGTCCCAACTTGATTATTCAATTCTATGCGCAAAAGAATTAGCGTCCAAATTTTAAGTACAGAATCCAATTTTCTCACATAGAAACTTGAAATTTGGCACGAGCATTGATTATGTCATAAATAGGAAAAGCTAAAGGGTCCCAACTCCGTTATTTAATTCTAGGCACAAAAGAATTAGCGTCCAAGTTTTACGTATGGAATGTAATTTTCTCACATAGAAACTTAAAATTTGGCACGGGCATTGATTATGTCATAAATAGGAAAAGCTGATGGGTCCTAACTAGATTATTCAATTCTATGTGCAAATGAATTAGCGTCTAAATTTTACATACAGAATCCAATTTTCTCACATAGAAACTTGAAATTTGGCACGAGCATTGATTATGTCATAAATAGGAAAAGCTAATGGGTCCCAACTCCGTTATTTAATTGTATGCGCAAAAGAATTAGCGTCCAAATGTTACGTAAGGAATGTAATTTTCTCACATAGAAACTTAAAATTTGGCACGGGCATTGATTATGTCATAAATAAGAAAAGCTAATGGGTCCTAACTCGATTATTCAATTCTATGTGCAAAAGAATTAGCCTTCAAATTTTACGTACGGAATCCAATTTTCTCACATAGAAACTTGAAATTTGGCACGAGCATTGATTATGTCATAAATAGGAAAAGCTAATGGGTCCCAACTCGATTATTCAATTCTATGTGCAAAAGAATTAGCCTCCAAAATTTACGTACGGAATCCAATTTTCTCACATAGAAACTTGAAATTTGGCACGAGCATTGATTATGTCATAAATAGGAAAAGCTAATGGGTCCCAACTCGATTATTCAATTCTATGCGCAAAAGAATTAGCGTCCAAATTTTATGTACACTATCCAATTTTCTCACATAGAAACTTAAAATTTGGCACGGGCATTGAATATGTTCTAAATAGGAAAAACTAATGGGTCCCAACTCGATTATTCAATTCTATGCGCAAAAGAATTAGCGTCAAAATTTTACGTACGGAATGTATTTTTCTCACTTTCCAGTGTCATAGAAACGTGAAATTTGGCACGAGCATTGATTATGTCATAAATAGGAAAAGCTAATGGGTCCAACTCGATTATTCAATTCTATGTGCAAAAGAATTAGCCTCCAAATTTTACGTACGGAATCCAATTTTCTCACATAGAAACTTGAAATTTGGCACGAGCATTGATTATGTCATAAATAGGAAAAGCTAATGGGTCCCAACTCGATTATTCAATTCTTTGCGCAACAGAATTAGCGTCCAAATTTTATGTACACTATCCAATTTTCTCACATAGAAACTTAAAATTTGGCACGGGCATTGAATATGTTCTAAATAGGAAAAACTAATGGGTCCCAACTCGATTATTCAATTCTATGCGCAAAAGAATTAGCGTCAAAATTTTACGTACGGAATGTATTTTTCTCACTTTCCAGTGTCATAGAAATGTGAAATTTGGCACGAGCATTGATTATGTCAAAAATAGGAAAAGCTAATGGGTCCAACTCGATTATTCAATTCTATGTGCAAAAGAATTAGCCTCCAAATTTTACGTACGGAATCCAATTTTCTCACATAGAAACTTGAAATTTGGCACGAGCATTGATTATGTCATAAATAGGAAAAGCTAATGGGTCCCAACTCGATTATTCAATTCTATGCGCAAAAGAATTAGCGTCCAAATTTTACGTACAGAATCCAATTTTCTCACATAGAAACTTGAAATTTGGCACGAGCATTGATTATGTCATAAATAGGAAAAGCTAAAGGGTCCCAACTCCGTTATTTAATTCTAGGCACAAAAGAATTAGCGTCCAAGTTTTACGTATGGAATGTAATTTTCTCACATAGAAACTTAAAATTTGGCACGGGCATTGATTATGTCATAAATAGGAAAAGCTGATGGGTCCTAACTAGATTATTCAATTCTATGTGCAAATGAATTAGCGTCTAAATTTTACATACAGAATCCAATTTTCTCACATAGAAACTTGAAATTTGGCACGAGCATTGATTATGTCATAAATAGGAAAAGCCAATAGGTCCCAACTTGATTATTCAATTCTATGCGCAAAAGAATTAGCGTCGAAATTTTACGTACAGAATCCAATTTTCTCACATAGAAACTTGAAATTTGGCACGAGCATTGATTATGTCATTAATAGGAAAAGCTAAAGGGTCCCAACTCCGTTATTTAATTCTAGGCACAAAAAAATTAGCGTCCAAGTTTTACGTATGGAATGTAATTTTCTCACATAGAAACTTAAAATTTGGCACGGGCATTGATTATGTCATAAATAGGAAAAGCTGATGGGTCCTAACTAGAGATGAGCGAACGTACTCGGATAAGCACTACTCGTCCGAGTAATGTGCCTTATCCGAGTACCGCTGTACTCGTGCTGAAAGATTCGGGACGCGCTGCGGAGCGGGGAGCTGCAGGGGAGAGCGGGGAGGAACGGAGGGGGGATCTCTCTCTCCTTCTCTCCCGCCCGCTCTGCCCCGCTCCCCGCTGCGACTCACCTGTCAGCAGCGGAGCGCCCCGAATCTTTCAGCACGAGTACAGCGGTACTCGGATAAGGCACATTACTCGGACGAGTAGTGCTTATCCGAGTACGTTCGCTCATCTCTAGTCCTAACTAGATTATTCAATTCTATGTGCAAATGAATTAGCGTCTAAATTTTACATACAGAATCCAATTTTCTCACATAGAAACTTGAAATTTGGCACGAGCATTGATTATGTCATAAATAGGAAAAGCTAATGGGTCCCAACTCCGTTATTTAATTCTATGCGCAAAAGAATTAGCGTCCAAATGTTACGTAAGGAATGTAATTTTCTCACATAGAAACTTAAAATTTGGCACGAGCATTGATTATGTCATAAATAGGAAAAGCTAATGGGTCCCAACTCGATTATTCAATTCTATGCGCAAAAGAATTAGCGTCCAAATTTTATGTACACTATCCAATTTTCTCACATAGAAACTTAAAATTTGGCACGGGCATTGAATATGTTCTAAATAGGAAAAACTAATGGGTCCCAACTCGATTATTCAATTCTATGCGCAAAAGAATTAGCGTCAAAATTTTACGTACGGAATGTATTTTTCTCACTTTCCAGTGTCATAGAAACGTGAAATTTGGCACGAGCATTGATTATGTCATAAATAGGAAAAGCTAATGGGTCCAACTCGATTATTCAATTCTATGTGCAAAAGAATTAGCCTCCAAATTTTACGTACGGAATCCAATTTTCTCACATAGAAACTTGAAATTTGGCACGAGCATTGATTATGTCATAAATAGGAAAAGCTAATGGGTCCCAACTCGATTATTCAATTCTTTGCGCAACAGAATTAGCGTCCAAATTTTATGTACACTATCCAATTTTCTCACATAGAAACTTAAAATTTGGCACGGGCATTGAATATGTTCTAAATAGGAAAAACTAATGGGTCCCAACTCGATTATTCAATTCTATGCGCAAAAGAATTAGCGTCAAAATTTTACGTACGGAATGTATTTTTCTCACTTTCCAGTGTCATAGAAATGTGAAATTTGGCACGAGCATTGATTATGTCATAAATAGGAAAAGCTAATGGGTCCAACTCGATTATTCAATTCTATGTGCAAAAGAATTAGCCTCCAAATTTTACGTACGGAATCCAATTTTCTCACATAGAAACTTGAAATTTGGCACGAGCATTGATTATGTCATAAATAGGAAAAGCTAATGGGTCCCAACTCGATTATTCAATTCTATGCGCAAAAGAATTAGCGTCCAAATTTTATGTACACAAACGAATTTTCTCACATAGAAACTTAAAATTTGGCACGGGCATTGAATATGTTCTAAATAGGAAAAACTAATGGGTCCCAACTCGATTATTTAATTCTATGCGCAAAAGAATTAGCGTCAAAATTTTACGTACGGAATGTATTGTTCTCACTTTCCAGTGTCATAGAAACGTGAAATTTGGCACGAGCATTGATTGTGTCATAAATAGGAAAAGCTAATGGGTCCCAACTCGATTATTCAATTCTATGTGCAAAAGAATTAGCGTCCAAATTTTATGTACACTATCCAATTTTCTCACATAGAAACTTAAAATTTGGCACGGGCATTGAATATGTTCTAAATAGGAAAAACTAATGGGTCCCAACTCGATTATTCAATTCTATGCGCAAAAGAATTAGCGTCGAAATTTTACGTACGGAATGTATTTTTCTCACTTTCCAGTGTCATAGAAATGTGAAATTTGGCACGAGCATTGATTATGTCATAAATAGGAAAAGCTAATGGGTCCAACTCGATTATTCAATTCTATGTGCAAAAGAATTAGCGTCCAAATTTTATGTACGGAATCCAATTTTCTCACATAGAAACTTGAAATTTGGCACGAGCATTGATTATGTCATAAATAGGAAAAGCTAATGGGTCCCAACTCGATTTTTCAATTCTATGTGCAAAAGAATTAGCCTCCAAATTTTACGTACGGAATCCAATTTTCTCACATAGAAACTTGAAATTTGGCACGAGCATTAATTATGTCATAAATAGGAAAAGCTAATGGGTCCCAACTCGATTATTCAATTCTATGTGCAAAAGAATTAGCGTCCAAATTTTACATACAGAATCCAATTTTCTCACATAGAAACTTGAAATTTGGCACGAGCATTGATTATGTCATAAATAGGAAAAGCTAATGGGTCCCAACTCGATTATTCCAATCTATGCGCAAAAGAATTAGCGTCCAAATTTTACGTACAGAATCCAATTTTCTCACATAGAAACTTAAAATTTGGAACGGGCATTGAATATGTCCTAAATAGGAAAAACTAATGTGTCTCAACTCGATTATTCAATTCTATGCGCAAAAGAATTAGCGTCAAAATTTTCCGTACGGAATGTATTTTTCTCACTTTCCAGTGTCATAGAAACGTGAAATTTGGCACGAGCATTGATTATGTCATGAATAGGAAAAGCTAATGGGTCCTAACTCGATTATTCAATTCTATGTGCAAAAGAATTAGCGTCAAAATTTTACATATGGAATGTATTTTTCTCACTTTCCAGTGTCACAGAAACGTGAAATTTGGCACGAGCATTGATTATGTCATAAATAGGAAAAGCTAAAGCGTCCAAACTCCGTTATTTAATTCTAGGCACAAAAGAATTAGCGTCCAAGTTTTACGTATGGAATGTAATTTTCTCACATAGAAACTTAAAATTTGGCACGGGCATTGATTATGTCATAAATAGGATAAGCTAATGGGTCCTAACTAGATTATTCAATTCTATGTGCAAAAGAATTAGCGTCCAAATTTTACATACAGAATCCAATTTTCTCACATAGAAACTTAAAATTTGGCACGGGCATTGAATATGTCCTAAATAGGAAAAACTAACGGGTCCCAACTCGATTATTCAATTCTATGCGCAAAAGAATTAGCGTCAAAATTTTACGTACGGAATGTATTTTTCTCACTTTCCAGTGTCATAGAAACGTGAAATTTGGCACAGGCATTGATTATGTCATAAATAGGAAAAGCTAATGGGTCCCAACTCGATTAATCAATTCTATGCGCAAAATAATTAGCGTCCAAATTTTACGTACAGAATCCAATTTTCTCACATAGAAACTTGAAATTTGGCACGAGCATTGATTATGTCATAAATAGGAAAAGCTAAAGGGTCCCAACTCCGTTATTTAATTCTAGGCACAAAAGAATTAGCATCCAAGTTTTACGTATGGAATGTAATTTTCTCACATAGAAACTTTAAATTTGGCACGGGCATTGATTATGTCATAAATAGGAAAAGCTGATGGGTCCTAACTAGATTATTCAATTCTATGTGCAAATGAATTAGCGTCTAAATTTTACATACAGAATCCAATTTTCTCACATAGAAACTTGAAATTTGGCACGAGCATTGATTATGTCATAAATAGGAAAAGCTAAACGGTCCCAACTCCGTTATTTAATTCTAGGCACAAAAGTATTAGCGTCCAAGTTTTACGTATGGAATGTAATTTTCTCACATAGAAACTTAAAATTTGGCACGGGCATTGATTATGACATAAAGAGGAAAAACTAATGGGTCCCAACTCGATAATTCAATTCTATGTGCAAAAGAATTAGCCTCCAAATTTTACGTACGGAATCCAATTTTCTCACATAGAAACTTGAAATTTGGCACGAGCATTGATTATGTCATAAATAGGAAAAGCTAATGGGTCCCAACTCGATTATTCAATTCTATGCGCAAAAGAATTAGCGTCCAAATTTTATGTACACTATCCAATTTTCTCACATAGAAACTTAAAATTTGGCACGGGCATTGAATATGTTCTAAATAGGAAAAACTAATGGGGCCCAACTCGATTATTCAATTCTATGCGCAAAAGAATTAGCGTCAAAATTTTACGTACGGAATGTATTTTTCTCACTTTCCAGTCTCATAGAAACGTGAAATTTGGCACGAGCATTGATTATGTCATAAATAGGAAAAGCTAATGGGTCCAACTCGATTATTCAATTCTATGTGCAAAGGAATTAGCCTCCAAATTTTACGTACGGAATCCAATTTTCTCACATAGAAACTTGAAATTTGGCACGAGCATTGATTATGTCATAAATAGGAAAAGCTAATGGGTCCCAACTCGATTATTCAATTCTATGCGCAAAAGAATTAGCGTCCAAATTTTATGTACACTTTCCAATTTTCTCACATAGAAACTTAAAATTTGGCACGGGCATTGAATATGTTCTAAATAGGAAAAACTAATGGGTCCCAACTCGATTATTCAATTCTATGCGCAAAAGAATTAGCGTCAAAATTTTACGTACGGAATGTATTTTTCTCACTTTCCAGTGTCATAGAAACGTGAAATTTGGCACGAGCATTGATTATGTCATAAATAGGAAAAGCTAATGGGTCCAACTCGATTATTCAATTCTATGTGCAAAAGAATTAGCCTCCAAATTTTACGTACGGAATCCAATTTTCTCACATAGAAACTTGAAATTTGGCACGAGCATTGATTATGTCATAAATAGGAAAAGCTAATGGGTCCCAACTCGATTATTCAATTCTTTGCGCAACAGAATTAGCGTCCAAATTTTATGTACACTATCCAATTTTCTCACATAGAAACTTAAAATTTGGCACGGGCATTGAATATGTTCTAAATAGGAAAAACTAATGGGTCCCAACTCGATTATTCAATTCTATGCGCAAAAGAATTAGCGTCAAAATTTTACGTACGGAATGTATTTTTCTCACTTTCCAGTGTCATAGAAATGTGAAATTTGGCACGAGCATTGATTATGTCATAAATAGGAAAAGCTAATGGGTCCAACTCGATTATTCAATTCTATGTGCAAAAGAATTAGCCTCCAAATTTTACGTACGGAATCCAATTTTCTCACATAGAAACTTGAAATTTGGCACGAGCATTGATTATGTCATAAATAGGAAAAGCTAATGGGTCCCAACTCGATTATTCAATTCTATGCGCAAAAGAATTAGCGTCCAAATTTTATGTACACAAACGAATTTTCTCACATAGAAACTTAAAATTTGGCACGGGCATTGAATATGTTCTAAATAGGAAAAACTAATGGGTCCCAACTCGATTATTTAATTCTATGCGCAAAAGAATTAGCGTCAAAATTTTACGTACGGAATGTATTGTTCTCACTTTCCAGTGTCATAGAAACGTGAAATTTGGCACGAGCATTGATTGTGTCATAAATAGGAAAAGCTAATGGGTCCCAACTCGATTATTCAATTCTATGTGCAAAAGAATTAGCGTCCAAATTTTATGTACACTATCCAATTTTCTCACATAGAAACTTAAAATTTGGCACGGGCATTGAATATGTTCTAAATAGGAAAAACTAATGGGTCCCAACTCGATTATTCAATTCTATGCGCAAAAGAATTAGCGTCGAAATTTTACGTACGGAATGTATTTTTCTCACTTTCCAGTGTCATAGAAATGTGAAATTTGGCACGAGCATTGATTATGTCATAAATAGGAAAAGCTAATGGGTCCAACTCGATTATTCAATTCTATGTGCAAAAGAATTAGCGTCCAAATTTTATGTACGGAATCCAATTTTCTCACATAGAAACTTGAAATTTGGCACGAGCATTGATTATGTCATAAATAGGAAAAGCTAATGGGTCCCAACTCGATTTTTCAATTCTATGTGCAAAAGAATTAGCCTCCAAATTTTACGTACGGAATCCAATTTTCTCACATAGAAACTTGAAATTTGGCACGAGCATTAATTATGTCATAAATAGGAAAAGCTAATGGGTCCCAACTCGATTATTCAATTCTATGTGCAAAAGAATTAGCGTCCAAATTTTACATACAGAATCCAATTTTCTCACATAGAAACTTGAAATTTGGCACGAGCATTGATTATGTCATAAATAGGAAAAGCTAATGGGTCCCAACTCGATTATTCCAATCTATGCGCAAAAGAATTAGCGTCCAAATTTTACGTACAGAATCCAATTTTCTCACATAGAAACTTAAAATTTGGAACGGGCATTGAATATGTCCTAAATAGGAAAAACTAATGTGTCTCAACTCGATTATTCAATTCTATGCGCAAAAGAATTAGCGTCAAAATTTTCCGTACGGAATGTATTTTTCTCACTTTCCAGTGTCATAGAAACGTGAAATTTGGCACGAGCATTGATTATGTCATGAATAGGAAAAGCTAATGGGTCCTAACTCGATTATTCAATTCTATGTGCAAAAGAATTAGCGTCAAAATTTTACATATGGAATGTATTTTTCTCACTTTCCAGTGTCACAGAAACGTGAAATTTGGCACGAGCATTGATTATGTCATAAATAGGAAAAGCTAAAGCGTCCAAACTCCGTTATTTAATTCTAGGCACAAAAGAATTAGCGTCCAAGTTTTACGTATGGAATGTAATTTTCTCACATAGAAACTTAAAATTTGGCACGGGCATTGATTATGTCATAAATAGGATAAGCTAATGGGTCCTAACTAGATTATTCAATTCTATGTGCAAAAGAATTAGCGTCCAAATTTTACATACAGAATCCAATTTTCTCACATAGAAACTTAAAATTTGGCACGGGCATTGAATATGTCCTAAATAGGAAAAACTAACGGGTCCCAACTCGATTATTCAATTCTATGCGCAAAAGAATTAGCGTCAAAATTTTACGTACGGAATGTATTTTTCTCACTTTCCAGTGTCATAGAAACGTGAAATTTGGCACAGGCATTGATTATGTCATAAATAGGAAAAGCTAATGGGTCCCAACTCGATTAATCAATTCTATGCGCAAAATAATTAGCGTCCAAATTTTACGTACAGAATCCAATTTTCTCACATAGAAACTTGAAATTTGGCACGAGCATTGATTATGTCATAAATAGGAAAAGCTAAAGGGTCCCAACTCCGTTATTTAATTCTAGGCACAAAAGAATTAGCATCCAAGTTTTACGTATGGAATGTAATTTTCTCACATAGAAACTTTAAATTTGGCACGGGCATTGATTATGTCATAAATAGGAAAAGCTGATGGGTCCTAACTAGATTATTCAATTCTATGTGCAAATGAATTAGCGTCTAAATTTTACATACAGAATCCAATTTTCTCACATAGAAACTTGAAATTTGGCACGAGCATTGATTATGTCATAAATAGGAAAAGCTAAACGGTCCCAACTCCGTTATTTAATTCTAGGCACAAAAGTATTAGCGTCCAAGTTTTACGTATGGAATGTAATTTTCTCACATAGAAACTTAAAATTTGGCACGGGCATTGATTATGACATAAAGAGGAAAAACTAATGGGTCCCAACTCGATAATTCAATTCTATGTGCAAAAGAATTAGCCTCCAAATTTTACGTACGGAATCCAATTTTCTCACATAGAAACTTGAAATTTGGCACGAGCATTGATTATGTCATAAATAGGAAAAGCTAATGGGTCCCAACTCGATTATTCAATTCTATGCGCAAAAGAATTAGCGTCCAAATTTTATGTACACTATCCAATTTTCTCACATAGAAACTTAAAATTTGGCACGGGCATTGAATATGTTCTAAATAGGAAAAACTAATGGGGCCCAACTCGATTATTCAATTCTATGCGCAAAAGAATTAGCGTCAAAATTTTACGTACGGAATGTATTTTTCTCACTTTCCAGTCTCATAGAAACGTGAAATTTGGCACGAGCATTGATTATGTCATAAATAGGAAAAGCTAATGGGTCCAACTCGATTATTCAATTCTATGTGCAAAGGAATTAGCCTCCAAATTTTACGTACGGAATCCAATTTTCTCACATAGAAACTTGAAATTTGGCACGAGCATTGATTATGTCATAAATAGGAAAAGCTAATGGGTCCCAACTCGATTATTCAATTCTATGCGCAAAAGAATTAGCGTCCAAATTTTATGTACACTTTCCAATTTTCTCACATAGAAACTTAAAATTTGGCACGGGCATTGAATATGTTCTAAATAGGAAAAACTAATGGGTCCCAACTCGATTATTCAATTCTATGCGCAAAAGAATTAGCGTCAAAATTTTACGTACGGAATGTATTTTTCTCACTTTCCAGTGTCATAGAAACGTGAAATTTGGCACGAGCATTGATTATGTCATAAATAGGAAAAGCTAATGGGTCCAACTCGATTATTCAATTCTATGTGCAAAAGAATTAGCCTCCAAATTTTACGTACGGAATCCAATTTTCTCACATAGAAACTTGAAATTTGGCACGAGCATTGATTATGTCATAAATAGGAAAAGCTAATGCGTCCCAACTCGATTATTCAATTCTATGCGCAAAAGAATTAGCGTCCAAATTTTATGTACACAATCGAATTTTCTCACATAGAAACTTAAAATTTGGCACGGGCATTGAATATGTTCTAAATAGGAAAAACTAATGGGTCCCAACTCGATTATTTAATTCTATGCGCAAAAGAATTAGCGTCAAAATTTTACGTACGGAATGTATTGTTCTCACTTTCCAGTGTCATAGAAACGTGAAATTTGGCACAAGCATTGATTGTGTCATAAATAGGAAAAGCTAATGGGTCCCAACTCGATTATTCAATTCTATGTGCAAAAGAATTAGCGTCCAAATTTTATGTACGGAATACAATTTTCTCACATAGAAACTTGAAATTTGGCACGAGCATTGATTATGTCATAAATAGGAAAAGCTAATGGGTCCCAACTCGATTTTTCAATTCTATGTGCAAAAGAATTAGCCTCCAAATTTTACGTACGGAATCCAATTTTCTCACATAGAAACTTGAAATTTGGCACGAGCATTGATTATGTCATAAATAGGAAAAGCTAATGGGTCCCAACTCGATTATTCAATTCTATGCGCAAAAGAATTAGCATCCAAATTTTACGTACAGAATCCAATTTTCTCACATAGAAACTTAAAATTTGGAACGGGCATTGAATATGTCCTAAATAGGAAAAACTAATGTGTCTCAACTCGATTATTCAATTCTATGCGCAAAAGAATTAGCGTCAAAATCTTCCGTACGGAATGTATTTTTCTCACTTTCCAGTGTCATAGAAACGTGAAATTTGGCACGAGCATTGATTATGTCATGAATAGGAAAAGCTAATGGGTCCTAACTCGATTATTCAATTCTATATGCAAAAGAATTAGCGTCAAAATTTTACGTATGGAATGTATTTTTCTCACTTTCCAGTGTCATAGAAATGTGAAATTTGGCACGAGCATTGATTATGTTATAAATAGGAAAAGCTAATGGGTCCCAACTCCGTTATTTAATTCTAGGCACTAAAGAATTAGCGCCCAAGTTTTACGTACGGAATGTAATTTTCTCACATAGAAACTTAAAATTTGGCACGGGCATTGATTATGTCATGAATAGGAAAAGCTAATTGGTCCTAACTCAATTATTCAATTCTATGTGCAAAAGAATTAGCGTCAAAGTTTTACGTACAGAATCCAATTTTCTCACATAGAAACTTGAAATTTGGCACGAGCATTGATTATGTCATAAATAGGAAAAGCTAAAGGGTCCCAACACCGTTATTTAATTCTAGGCACAAAAGAATTAGTGTCCAAGTTTTACGTATGGAATGTAATTTTCTCACATAGAAACTTAAAATTTGGCACGGGCATTGATTATGTCATAAATAGGAAAAGCTAATTGGTCCTAACTCAATTATTCAATTCTATGTGCAAAAGAATTAGCGTCAAAATTTTACGTACAGAATCCAATTTTCTCACATAGAAACTTGAAATTTGGCACGAGCATTGATTATGTCATAAATAGGAAAAGCTAAAGGGTCCCAACTCCGTTATTTAATTCTAGGCACAAAAGAATTAGCGTCCAAGTTTTACGTATGGAATGTAATTTTCTCACATAGGAACTTAAAATTTGGCACGGGCATTGATTATGTCATAAATAGGAAAAGCTGACGGGTCCTAACTAGATTATTCAATTCTATGTGCAAATGAATTAGCGTCTAAATTTTACATACAGAATCCAATTTTCTCACATAGAAACTTGAAATTTGGCACGAGCATTGATTATGTCATAAATAGGAAAAGCTAATGGGTCCCAACTCCGTTATTTAATTCTATGCGCAAAAGAATTAGCGTCCAAATGTTACGTAAGGAATGTGATTTTCTCACATAGAAACTTAAAATTTGGCACGGGCATTGATTATGTCATAAATAAGAAAAGCTAATGGGTCCTAACTCGATTATTCAATTCTATGTGCAAAAGAATTAGCCATCAAATTTTACGTACGGAATCCAATTTTCTCACATAGAAACTTGAAATTTGGCACGAGCATTGATTATGTCATAAATAGGAAAAGCTAATGGGTCCCAACTCGATTATTCAATTCTATGTGCAAAAGAATTAGCCTCCAAATTTTACGTACGGAATCCAATTTTCTCACATAGAAACTTGAAATTTGGCACGAGCATTGATTATGTCATAAATAGGAAAAGCTAATGGGTCCCAACTCGATTATTCAATTCTATGCGCAAAAGAATTAGCGTCCAAATTTTATGTACAGAATCCAATTTTCTCACATAGAAACTTAAAATTTGGCACGGGCATTGAATATGTTCTAAATAGGAAAAACTAATGGGGCCCAACTCAATTATTCAATTCTATGCGCAAAAGAATTAGCGTCAAAATTTTACGTACGGAATGTATTTTTCTCACTTTCCAGTGTCATAGAAACGTGAAATTTGGCACGAGCATTGGTTATGTCATAAATAGGAAAAGCTAATGGGTCCAACTCGATTATTCAATTCTATGTGCAAAAGAATTAGCCTCCAAATTTTAAGTACGGAATCCAATTTTCTCACATAGAAACTTGAAATTTGGCACAAGCATTGATTATGTCATAAATAGGAAAAGCTAATGGGTCCCAACTCGATTATTCAATTCTATGCGCAAAAGAATTAGCGTCCAAATTTTATGTACACTATCCAATTTTCTCACATAGAAACTTGAAATTTGGCACGGGCATTGAATATGTTCTAAATAGGAAAAACTAATGGGTCCCAACTCGATTATTCAATTCTATGCGCAAAAGAATTAGCGTCAAAATTTTACGTACGGAATGTATTTTTCTCACTTTCCAGTGTCATAGAAACGTGAAATTTGGCACGAGCATTGATTATGTCATAAATAGGAAAAGCTAATGGGTCCCAACTCGATTTTTCAATTCTATGTGCAAAAGAATTAGCCTCCAAATTTTACGTACGGAATCCAATTTTCTCACATAGAAACTTGATATTTGGCACGAGCATTGATTATGTCATAAATAGGAAAAGCTAATGGGTCCCAACTCGATTATTCAATTCTATGCGGAAAAGAATTAGCCTTCAAATTTTATGTACGGAATCCAATTTTCTCACATAGAAACTTGAAATTTGGCACGAGCATTGATTATGTCATAAATAGGAAAAGCTAAAGGGTCCCAACTCCGTTATTTAATACTAGGCACAAAAGAATTAGCGTCCAAGTTTTACGTATGGAATGTAATTTTCTCACATAGAAACTTAAAATTTGGCACGGGCATTGATTATGTCATAAATAAGAAAAGCTAATGGGTGCTAACTCGATTATTCAATTCTATGTGCAAAAGAATTAGCCTTCAAATTTTACGTACGGAATCCAATTTTCTCACATAGAAACTTGAAATTTGGCACGAGCTTTGATTATGTCATAAATAGGAAAAGCTAATGGGTCCCAACTCGATTATTCAATTCTATGTGCAAAAGAATTAGCCTCCAAATTTTACGTACGGAATCCAATTTTCTCACATAGAAACTTGAAATTTGGCACGAGCATTGATTATGTCATAAATAGGAAAATCTAATGGGTCCCAACTCGATTATTCAATTCTATGCGCAAAAGAATTAGCGTCCAAATTTTATGTACACTATCCAATTTTCTCACATAGAAACTTAAAATTTGGCACGGGCATTGAATATGTTCTAAATAGGAAAAACTAATGGGTCCCAACTCGATTATTCAATTCTATGCGCAAAAGAATTAGCGTCAAAATTTTACGTACGGAATATATTTTTCTCACTTTCCAGTGTCATAGAAACGTGAAATTTGGCACGAGCATTGATTATGTCATAAATAGGAAAAGCTAATGGGTCCAACTCGATTATTCAATTCTATGTGCAAAAGAATTAGCCTCCAAATTTTACGTACGGAATCCAATTTTCTCACATAGAAACTTGAAATTTGGCACGAGCATTGATTATGTCATAAATAGGAAAAGCTAATGGGTCCCAACTCGATTATTCAATTCTATGCGCAAAAGAATTAGCGTCCAAATTTTATGTACAGAATCCAATTTTCTCACATAGAAACTTAAAATTTGGCACGGGCATTGAATATGTTCTAAATAGGAAAAACTAATGGGGCCCAACTCAATTATTCAATTCTATGCGCAAAAGAATTAGCGTCAAAATTTTACGTACGGAATGTATTTTTCTCACTTTCCAGTGTCATAGAAACGTGAAATTTGGCACGAGCATTGGTTATGTCATAAATAGGAAAAGCTAATGGGTCCAACTCGATTATTCAATTCTATGTGCAAAAGAATTAGCCTCCAAATTTTAAGTACGGAATCCAATTTTCTCACATAGAAACTTGAAATTTGGCACAAGCATTGATTATGTCATAAATAGGAAAAGCTAATGGGTCCCAACTCGATTATTCAATTCTATGCGCAAAAGAATTAGCGTCCAAATTTTATGTACACTATCCAATTTTCTCACATAGAAACTTGAAATTTGGCACGGGCATTGAATATGTTCTAAATAGGAAAAACTAATGGGTCCCAACTCGATTATTCAATTCTATGCGCAAAAGAATTAGCGTCAAAATTTTACGTACGGAATGTATTTTTCTCACTTTCCAGTGTCATAGAAACGTGAAATTTGGCACGAGCATTGATTATGTCATAAATAGGAAAAGCTAATGGGTCCCAACTCGATTTTTCAATTCTATGTGCAAAAGAATTAGCCTCCAAATTTTACGTACGGAATCCAATTTTCTCACATAGAAACTTGATATTTGGCACGAGCATTGATTATGTCATAAATAGGAAAAGCTAATGGGTCCCAACTCGATTATTCAATTCTATGCGCAAAAGAATTAGCCTTCAAATTTTATGTACGGAATCCAATTTTCTCACATAGACACTTGAAATTTGGCACGAGCATTGATTATGTCATAAATAGGAAAAGCTAATGGGTCCCAACTCGATTATTCAATTCTATGCGCAAAAGAATTAGCGTCCAAATTTTATGTACACTATCCAATTTTCTCACATAGAAACTTGAAATTTGGCACTGGCATTGAATATGTTCTAAATAGGAAAAGCTAATGGGTCCCAACTCGATTATTCAATTCTATGCACAAAAGAATTAGCCTTCAAATTTTACGTACGGAATCCAATTTTCTCACATAGAAACTTGAAATTTGGCTCGAGCATTGATTATGTCATAAATAGGAAAAGCTAATGGGTCCCAACTCGATTATTCAATTCTATGTGCAAAAGAATTAGCCTCCAAATTTTACGTACGGAATCCAATTTTCTCACATAGAAACTTGAAATTTGGCACGAGCATTGATTATGTCATAAATAGGAAAAGCTAATGGGTCCCAACTCGATTATTCAATTCTATGCGCAAAAGAATTAGCGTCCAAATTTTATGTACACTATCCAATTTTCTCACATAGAAACTTAAAATTTGGCACGGGCATTGAATATGTTCTAAATAGGAAAAACTAATGGGTCCCAACTCGATTATTCAATTCTATGCGCAAAAGAATTAGCGTCAAAATTTTACGTACGGAATGTATTTTTCTCACTTTCCAGTGTCATAGAAACGTGAAATTTGGCACGAGCATTGATTATGTCATAAATAGGAAAAGCTAATGGGTCCAACTCGATTATTCAATTCTATGTGCAAAAGAATTAGCCTCCAAATTTTACGTACGGAATCCAATTTTCTCACATAGAAACTTGAAATTTGGCACGAGCATTGATTATGTCATAAATAGGAAAAGCTAATGGGTCCCAACTCGATTTTTCAATTCTATGTGCAAAAGAATTAGCCTCCAAATTTTACGTACGGAATCCAATTTTCTCACATAGAAACTTGAAATTTGGCACGAGCATTGATTATGTCATAAATAGGAAAAGCTAATGAATCCCAACTCGATTATTCAATTCTATGCGCAAAAGAAATAGCGTCCAAATTTTACGTACAGAATCCAATTTTCTCACATAGAAACTTAAAATTTGGAACGGGCATTGAATATGTCCTAAATAGGAAAAACTAATGTGTCTCAACTCGATTATTCAATTCTATGCGCAAAAGAATTAGCGTCAAAATTTTCCGTACGGAATGTATTTTTCTCACTTTCCAGTGTCATAGAAACGTGAATTTTGGCACGAGCATTGATTATGTCATGAATAGGAAAAGCTAATGGGTCCTAACTCGATTATTCAATTCTATGTGCAAAAGAATTAGCGTCAAAATTTTAGGTATGGAATGTATTTTTCTCACTTTCCAGTGTCATAGAAACGTGAAATTTGGCACGAGCATTGATTATGTCATAAATAGGAAAAGCTAATGGGTCCCAACTCCGTTATTTAATTCTAGGCACTAAAGAATAAGCGCCCAAGTTTTACGTACGGAATTTAATTTTCTCACATAGAAACTTAAAATTTGGCACGGGCATTGATTATGTCATAAATAGGAAAAGCTAAATGGTCCTAACTCAATTATTCAATTCTATGTGCAAAAGAATTAGCGTCAAAATTTTACGTACAGAATCCAATTTTCTCACATAGAAGCTTGAAATTTGGCACGAGCATTGATTATGTCATAAATAGGAAAAGCTAAAGGGTCCCAACTCCGTTATTTAATTCTAGGCACAAAAGAATTAGCGTCCAAGTTTTACGTATGGAATGTAATTTTCTCACATAGAAACTTAAAATTTGGCACGGCATTGATTATGTCATAAATAGGAAAAGCTAATTGGTCCTAACTCAATTATTCAATTCTATGTGCAAAAGAATTAGCGTCCAAATTTTACGTACAGAATCCAATTTTCTCACATAGAAACTTGAAATTTGGCACGAGCATTGATTATGTCATAAATAGGAAAAGCTAAAGGGTCCCAACTCCGTTATTTAATTCTAGGCACAAAAGAATTAGCGTCCAAGTTTTACGTATGGAATGTAATTTTCTCACATAGAAACTTAAAATTTGGCACGGGCATTGATTATGTCATAAATAGGAAAAGCTAATGGGTCCTAACTACATTATTCAATTCTATGTGCAAAAGAATTAGCGTCCAAATTTTACATACAGAATCCAATTTTCTCACATAGAAACTTGAAATTTGGCACGGGCATTGATTATGTCATAAATAAGAAAAGCTAATGGGTGCTAACTCGATTATTCAATTCTATGTGCAAAAGAATTAGCCTCCAAATGTAACGTACGGAATGTAATTTTCTCACATAGAAACTTAAAATTTGGCACGGGCATTGATTATGTCATAAATAAGAAAAGCTAATGGGTGCTAACTCGATTATTCAATTCTATGTGCAAAAGAATTAGCCTTCAAATTTTACGTACGGAATCCAATTTTCTCACATAGAAACTTGAAATTTGGCACGAGCTTTGATTATGTCATAAATAGGAAAAGCTAATGGGTCCCAACTCGATTATTCAATTCTATGTGCAAAAGAATTAGCCTCCAAATTTTACGTACGGAATCCAATTTTCTCACATAGAAACTTGAAATTTGGCACGAGCATTGATTATGTCATAAATAGGAAAAGCTAATGGGTCCCAACTCGATTATTCAATTCTATGTGCAAAAGAATTAGCGTCCAAATTTTATGTACACTATCCAATTTTCTCACATAGAAACTTAAAATTTGGCACGGGCATTGAATATGTTCTAAATAGGAAAAACTAATGGGTCCCAACTCGATTATTCAATTCTATGCGCAAAAGAATTAGCGTCAAAATTTTTACGTACGGAATGTATTTTTCTCACTTTCCAGTGTCATAGAAACGTGAAATTTGGCACGAGCATTGATTATGTCATAAATAGGAAAAGCTAATGGGTCCAACTCGATTATTCAATTCTATGTGCAAAAGAATTAGCCTCCAAATTTTACGTACGGAATCCAATTTTCTCACATAGAAACTTGAAATTTGGCACGAGCATTGATTATGTCATAAATAGGAAAAGCTAATGGGTCCCAACTCGATTATTCAATTCTATGCGCAAAAGAATTAGCGTCCAAATTTTATGTACACTATCCAATTTTCTCACATAGAAACTTGAAATTTGGCACGGGCATTGAATATGTTCTAAATAGGAAAATCTAATGCGTCCCAACTCGATTATTCAATTCTATGCGCAAAAGAATTAGCGTCAAAATTTTACGTACGGAATGTATTTTTCTCACTTTCCAGTGTCATAGAAACGTGAAATTTGGCACGAGCATTGATTATGTCATAAATAGGAAAAGCTAATGGGTCCAACTCGATTATTCAATTCTATGTGCAAAAGAATTAGCCTCCAAATTTTACGTACGGAATCCAATTTTCTCACATAGAAACTTGAAATTTGGCACGAGCATTGATTATGTCATAAATAGGAAAAGCTAATGGGTCCCAACTCGATTATTCAATTCTATGCGCAAAAGAATTAGCGTCCAAATTTTATGTACACTATCCAATTTTCTCACATAGAAACTTGAAATTTGGCACGGGCATTGAATATGTTCTAAATAGGAAAATCTAATGGGTCCCAACTCGATTATTCAATTCTATGCGCAAAAGAATTAGCGTCAAAATGTTACGTACGGAATGTATTTTTCTCACTTTCCAGTGTCATAGAAACGTGAAATTTGGCACGAGCATTGGTTATGTCATAAATAGGAAAAGCTAATGGGTCCAACTCGATTATTCAATTCTATGTGCAAAAGAATTAGCCTCCAAATTTTACGTACGGAATCCAATTTTCTCACATAGAAACTTGAAATTTGGCACGAGCATTGATTATGTCATAAATAGGAAAAGCTAATGGGTCCCAACTCGATTATTCAATTCTATGCGCAAAAGAATTAGCGTCCAAATTTTATGTACAGAATCCAATTTTCTCACATAGAAACTTAAAATTTGGCACGGGCATTGAATATGTTCTAAATAGGAAAAACTAATGGGGCCCAACTCAATTATTCAATTCTATGCGCAAAAGAATTAGCGTCAAAATTTTACGTACGGAATGTATTTTTCTCACTTTCCAGTGTCATAGAAACGTGAAATTTGGCACGAGCATTGGTTATGTCATAAATAGGAAAAGCTAATGGGTCCAACTCGATTATTCAATTCTATGTGCAAAAGAATTAGCCTCCAAATTTTAAGTACGGAATCCAATTTTCTCACATAGAAACTTGAAATTTGGCACAAGCATTGATTATGTCATAAATAGGAAAAGCTAATGGGTCCCAACTCGATTATTCAATTCTATGCGCAAAAGAATTAGCGTCCAAATTTTATGTACACTATCCAATTTTCTCACATAGAAACTTGAAATTTGGCACGGGCATTGAATATGTTCTAAATAGGAAAAACTAATGGGTCCCAACTCGATTATTCAATTCTATGCGCAAAAGAATTAGCGTCAAAATTTTACGTACGGAATGTATTTTTCTCACTTTCCAGTGTCATAGAAACGTGAAATTTGGCACGAGCATTGATTATGTCATAAATAGGAAAAGCTAATGGGTCCCAACTCGATTTTTCAATTCTATGTGCAAAAGAATTAGCCTCCAAATTTTACGTACGGAATCCAATTTTCTCACATAGAAACTTGATATTTGGCACGAGCATTGATTATGTCATAAATAGGAAAAGCTAATGGGTCCCAACTCGATTATTCAATTCTATGCGCAAAAGAATTAGCCTTCAAATTTTATGTACGGAATCCAATTTTCTCACATAGAAACTTGAAATTTGGCACGAGCATTGATTATGTCATAAATAGGAAAAGCTAAAGGGTCCCAACTCCGTTATTTAATACTAGGCACAAAAGAATTAGCGTCCAAGTTTTACGTATGGAATGTAATTTTCTCACATAGAAACTTAAAATTTGGCACGGGCATTGATTATGTCATAAATAAGAAAAGCTAATGGGTGCTAACTCGATTATTCAATTCTATGTGCAAAAGAATTAGCCTTCAAATTTTACGTACGGAATCCAATTTTCTCACATAGAAACTTGAAATTTGGCACGAGCTTTGATTATGTCATAAATAGGAAAAGCTAATGGGTCCCAACTCGATTATTCAATTCTATGTGCAAAAGAATTAGCCTCCAAATTTTACGTACGGAATCCAATTTTCTCACATAGAAACTTGAAATTTGGCACGAGCATTGATTATGTCATAAATAGGAAAATCTAATGGGTCCCAACTCGATTATTCAATTCTATGCGCAAAAGAATTAGCGTCCAAATTTTATGTACACTATCCAATTTTCTCACATAGAAACTTAAAATTTGGCACGGGCATTGAATATGTTCTAAATAGGAAAAACTAATGGGTCCCAACTCGATTATTCAATTCTATGCGCAAAAGAATTAGCGTCAAAATTTTACGTACGGAATATATTTTTCTCACTTTCCAGTGTCATAGAAACGTGAAATTTGGCACGAGCATTGATTATGTCATAAATAGGAAAAGCTAATGGGTCCAACTCGATTATTCAATTCTATGTGCAAAAGAATTAGCCTCCAAATTTTACGTACGGAATCCAATTTTCTCACATAGAAACTTGAAATTTGGCACGAGCATTGATTATGTCATAAATAGGAAAAGCTAATGGGTCCCAACTCGATTATTCAATTCTATGCGCAAAAGAATTAGCGTCCAAATTTTATGTACAGAATCCAATTTTCTCACATAGAAACTTAAAATTTGGCACGGGCATTGAATATGTTCTAAATAGGAAAAACTAATGGGGCCCAACTCAATTATTCAATTCTATGCGCAAAAGAATTAGCGTCAAAATTTTACGTACGGAATGTATTTTTCTCACTTTCCAGTGTCATAGAAACGTGAAATTTGGCACGAGCATTGGTTATGTCATAAATAGGAAAAGCTAATGGGTCCAACTCGATTATTCAATTCTATGTGCAAAAGAATTAGCCTCCAAATTTTAAGTACGGAATCCAATTTTCTCACATAGAAACTTGAAATTTGGCACAAGCATTGATTATGTCATAAATAGGAAAAGCTAATGGGTCCCAACTCGATTATTCAATTCTATGCGCAAAAGAATTAGCGTCCAAATTTTATGTACACTATCCAATTTTCTCACATAGAAACTTGAAATTTGGCACGGGCATTGAATATGTTCTAAATAGGAAAAACTAATGGGTCCCAACTCGATTATTCAATTCTATGCGCAAAAGAATTAGCGTCAAAATTTTACGTACGGAATGTATTTTTCTCACTTTCCAGTGTCATAGAAACGTGAAATTTGGCACGAGCATTGATTATGTCATAAATAGGAAAAGCTAATGGGTCCCAACTCGATTTTTCAATTCTATGTGCAAAAGAATTAGCCTCCAAATTTTACGTACGGAATCCAATTTTCTCACATAGAAACTTGATATTTGGCACGAGCATTGATTATGTCATAAATAGGAAAAGCTAATGGGTCCCAACTCGATTATTCAATTCTATGCGCAAAAGAATTAGCCTTCAAATTTTATGTACGGAATCCAATTTTCTCACATAGACACTTGAAATTTGGCACGAGCATTGATTATGTCATAAATAGGAAAAGCTAATGGGTCCCAACTCGATTATTCAATTCTATGCGCAAAAGAATTAGCGTCCAAATTTTATGTACACTATCCAATTTTCTCACATAGAAACTTGAAATTTGGCACTGGCATTGAATATGTTCTAAATAGGAAAAGCTAATGGGTCCCAACTCGATTATTCAATTCTATGCACAAAAGAATTAGCCTTCAAATTTTACGTACGGAATCCAATTTTCTCACATAGAAACTTGAAATTTGGCTCGAGCATTGATTATGTCATAAATAGGAAAAGCTAATGGGTCCCAACTCGATTATTCAATTCTATGTGCAAAAGAATTAGCCTCCAAATTTTACGTACGGAATCCAATTTTCTCACATAGAAACTTGAAATTTGGCACGAGCATTGATTATGTCATAAATAGGAAAAGCTAATGGGTCCCAACTCGATTATTCAATTCTATGCGCAAAAGAATTAGCGTCCAAATTTTATGTACACTATCCAATTTTCTCACATAGAAACTTAAAATTTGGCACGGGCATTGAATATGTTCTAAATAGGAAAAACTAATGGGTCCCAACTCGATTATTCAATTCTATGCGCAAAAGAATTAGCGTCAAAATTTTACGTACGGAATGTATTTTTCTCACTTTCCAGTGTCATAGAAACGTGAAATTTGGCACGAGCATTGATTATGTCATAAATAGGAAAAGCTAATGGGTCCAACTCGATTATTCAATTCTATGTGCAAAAGAATTAGCCTCCAAATTTTACGTACGGAATCCAATTTTCTCACATAGAAACTTGAAATTTGGCACGAGCATTGATTATGTCATAAATAGGAAAAGCTAATGGGTCCCAACTCGATTTTTCAATTCTATGTGCAAAAGAATTAGCCTCCAAATTTTACGTACGGAATCCAATTTTCTCACATAGAAACTTGAAATTTGGCACGAGCATTGATTATGTCATAAATAGGAAAAGCTAATGAATCCCAACTCGATTATTCAATTCTATGCGCAAAAGAAATAGCGTCCAAATTTTACGTACAGAATCCAATTTTCTCACATAGAAACTTAAAATTTGGAACGGGCATTGAATATGTCCTAAATAGGAAAAACTAATGTGTCTCAACTCGATTATTCAATTCTATGCGCAAAAGAATTAGCGTCAAAATTTTCCGTACGGAATGTATTTTTCTCACTTTCCAGTGTCATAGAAACGTGAATTTTGGCACGAGCATTGATTATGTCATGAATAGGAAAAGCTAATGGGTCCTAACTCGATTATTCAATTCTATGTGCAAAAGAATTAGCGTCAAAATTTTAGGTATGGAATGTATTTTTCTCACTTTCCAGTGTCATAGAAACGTGAAATTTGGCACGAGCATTGATTATGTCATAAATAGGAAAAGCTAATGGGTCCCAACTCCGTTATTTAATTCTAGGCACTAAAGAATAAGCGCCCAAGTTTTACGTACGGAATTTAATTTTCTCACATAGAAACTTAAAATTTGGCACGGGCATTGATTATGTCATAAATAGGAAAAGCTAAATGGTCCTAACTCAATTATTCAATTCTATGTGCAAAAGAATTAGCGTCAAAATTTTACGTACAGAATCCAATTTTCTCACATAGAAGCTTGAAATTTGGCACGAGCATTGATTATGTCATAAATAGGAAAAGCTAAAGGGTCCCAACTCCGTTATTTAATTCTAGGCACAAAAGAATTAGCGTCCAAGTTTTACGTATGGAATGTAATTTTCTCACATAGAAACTTAAAATTTGGCACGGCATTGATTATGTCATAAATAGGAAAAGCTAATTGGTCCTAACTCAATTATTCAATTCTATGTGCAAAAGAATTAGCGTCCAAATTTTACGTACAGAATCCAATTTTCTCACATAGAAACTTGAAATTTGGCACGAGCATTGATTATGTCATAAATAGGAAAAGCTAAAGGGTCCCAACTCCGTTATTTAATTCTAGGCACAAAAGAATTAGCGTCCAAGTTTTACGTATGGAATGTAATTTTCTCACATAGAAACTTAAAATTTGGCACGGGCATTGATTATGTCATAAATAGGAAAAGCTAATGGGTCCTAACTACATTATTCAATTCTATGTGCAAAAGAATTAGCGTCCAAATTTTACATACAGAATCCAATTTTCTCACATAGAAACTTGAAATTTGGCACGGGCATTGATTATGTCATAAATAAGAAAAGCTAATGGGTGCTAACTCGATTATTCAATTCTATGTGCAAAAGAATTAGCCTCCAAATGTAACGTACGGAATGTAATTTTCTCACATAGAAACTTAAAATTTGGCACGGGCATTGATTATGTCATAAATAAGAAAAGCTAATGGGTGCTAACTCGATTATTCAATTCTATGTGCAAAAGAATTAGCCTTCAAATTTTACGTACGGAATCCAATTTTCTCACATAGAAACTTGAAATTTGGCACGAGCTTTGATTATGTCATAAATAGGAAAAGCTAATGGGTCCCAACTCGATTATTCAATTCTATGTGCAAAAGAATTAGCCTCCAAATTTTACGTACGGAATCCAATTTTCTCACATAGAAACTTGAAATTTGGCACGAGCATTGATTATGTCATAAATAGGAAAAGCTAATGGGTCCCAACTCGATTATTCAATTCTATGTGCAAAAGAATTAGCGTCCAAATTTTATGTACACTATCCAATTTTCTCACATAGAAACTTAAAATTTGGCACGGGCATTGAATATGTTCTAAATAGGAAAAACTAATGGGTCCCAACTCGATTATTCAATTCTATGCGCAAAAGAATTAGCGTCAAAATTTTTACGTACGGAATGTATTTTTCTCACTTTCCAGTGTCATAGAAACGTGAAATTTGGCACGAGCATTGATTATGTCATAAATAGGAAAAGCTAATGGGTCCAACTCGATTATTCAATTCTATGTGCAAAAGAATTAGCCTCCAAATTTTACGTACGGAATCCAATTTTCTCACATAGAAACTTGAAATTTGGCACGAGCATTGATTATGTCATAAATAGGAAAAGCTAATGGGTCCCAACTCGATTATTCAATTCTATGCGCAAAAGAATTAGCGTCCAAATTTTATGTACACTATCCAATTTTCTCACATAGAAACTTGAAATTTGGCACGGGCATTGAATATGTTCTAAATAGGAAAATCTAATGCGTCCCAACTCGATTATTCAATTCTATGCGCAAAAGAATTAGCGTCAAAATTTTACGTACGGAATGTATTTTTCTCACTTTCCAGTGTCATAGAAACGTGAAATTTGGCACGAGCATTGATTATGTCATAAATAGGAAAAGCTAATGGGTCCAACTCGATTATTCAATTCTATGTGCAAAAGAATTAGCCTCCAAATTTTACGTACGGAATCCAATTTTCTCACATAGAAACTTGAAATTTGGCACGAGCATTGATTATGTCATAAATAGGAAAAGCTAATGGGTCCCAACTCGATTATTCAATTCTATGCGCAAAAGAATTAGCGTCCAAATTTTATGTACACTATCCAATTTTCTCACATAGAAACTTGAAATTTGGCACGGGCATTGAATATGTTCTAAATAGGAAAATCTAATGGGTCCCAACTCGATTATTCAATTCTATGCGCAAAAGAATTAGCGTCAAAATTTTACGTACGGAATGTATTTTTCTCACTTTCCAGTGTCATAGAAACGTGAAATTTGGCACGAGCATTGATTATGTCATAAATAGGAAAAGCTAATGGGTCCCAACTCGATTTTTCAATTCTATGTGCAAAAGAATTAGCCTCCAAATTTTACGTACGGAATCCAATTTTCTCACATAGAAACTTGAAATTTGGCACGAGCATTGATTATGTCATAAATAGGAAAAGCTAATGGGTCCCAACTCGATTATTCAATTCTATGCGCAAAAGAATTAGCGTCCAAATTTTACGTACAGAATCCAATTTTCTCACATAGAAACTTAAAATTTGGAACGGGCATTGAATATGTCCTAAATAGGAAAAACTAATGTGTCTCAACTCGATTATTCAATTCTATGCGCAAAAGAATTAGGGTCAAAATTTTCCGTACGGAATGTATTTTTCTCACTTTCCAGTGTCATAGAAACGTGAAATTTGGCACGAGCATTGATTATGTCATGAATAGGAAAAGCTAATGGGTCCTAACTCGATTATTCAATTCTATGTGCAAAAGAATTAGCGTCAAAATTTTACGTATGGAATGTATTTTTCTCACTTTCCAGTGTCATAGAAATGTGAAATTTGGCACGAGCATTGATTATGTTATAAATAGGAAAAGCTAATGGGTCCCAACTCCGTTATTTAATTCTAGGCACTAAAGAATTAGCGCCCAAGTTTTACGTACGGAATGTAATTTTCTCACATAGAAACTTAAAATTTGGCACGGGCATTGATTATGTCATAAATAGGAAAAGCTAATTGGTCCTAACTCAATTATTCAATTCTATGTGCAAAAGAATTAGCGTCAAAATTTTACGTACAGAATCCAATTTTCTCACATAGAAACTTGAAATTTGGCACGAGCATTAATTATGTCATATATAGGAAAAGCTAAAGGGTCCCAACTCCGTTATTTAATTCTAGGCACAAAAGAATTAGCGTCCAAGTTTTACGTATGGAATGTAATTTTCTCACATAGAAACTTAAAATTTGGCACGGGCATTGATTATGTCATAAATAGGAAAAGCTAATTTGTCCTAACTCAATTATTCAATTCTATGTGCAAAAGAATTAGCGTCCAAATTTTACGTACAGAATCCAATTTTCTCACATAGAAACTTGAAATTTGGCACGAGCATTGATTATGTCATAAATAGGAAAAGCTAAAGGGTCCCAACTCCGTTATTTAATTCTAGGCACAAAAGAATTAGCGTCCAAGTTTTACGTATGGAATGTAATTTTCTCACATAGAAACTTAAAATTTGGAACGGGCATTGAATATGTCCTAAATAGGAAAAACTAATGTGTCTCAACTCGATTATTCAATTCTATGCGCAAAAGAATTAGCGTCAAAATTTTCCGTACGGAATGTATTTTTCTCACTTTCCAGTGTCATAGAAACGTGAAATTTGGCACGAGCATTGATTATGTCATGAATAGGAAAAGCTAATGGGTCCTAACTCGATTATTCAATTCTATGTGCAAAAGAATTAGCGTCAAAATTTTACGTATGGAATGTATTTTTCTCACTTTCCAGTGTCATAGAAATGTGAAATTTGGCACGAGCATTGATTATGTCATAAATAGGAAAAGCTAAAGGGTCCCAACTCCGTTATTTAATTCTAGGCACAAAAGAAATAGTGTCCAAGTTTTACGTATGGAATGTAATTTTCTCACATAGAAACTTAAAATTTGGCACGTGCATTGATTATGTCATAAATAGGAAAAGCTAATTGGTCCTAACTCAATTATTCAATTCTATGTGCAAAAGAATTAGCGTCCAAATTTTACGTACAGAATCCAATTTTCTCACATAGAAACTTGAAATTTGGCATGAGCATTGATTATGTCATAAATAGGAAAAGCTAAAGGGTCCCAACTCCGTTATTTAATTCTAGGCACAAAAGAATTAGCGTCCAAATGTTACGTACGGAATGTAATTTTCTCACATAGAAACTTAAAATTTGGCACAGGCATTGATTATGTCATAAATAAGAAAAGCTAATGGGTCCTAACTCGATTATTCAATTCTATGTGCAAAAGAATTAGTCTTCAAATTTTACGTACGGAATCCAATTTTCTCACATAGAAACTTGAAATTTGGCACGAGCATTGATTATGTCATAAATAGGAAAAGCTAATGGGTCCCAACTCGATTATTCAATTCTATGCGCAAAAGAATAAGCGTCCAAATTTTATGTACACTATCCAATTTTCTCACATAGAAACTTAAAATTTGGCACGGGCATTGAATATGTTCTAAATAGGAAAAACTAATGGGTCCCAACTCGATTATTCAATTCTATGCGCAAAAGAATTAGCGTCAAAATTTTACGTACGGAATGTATTTTTCTCACTTTCCAGTGTCATAGAAACGTGAAATTTGGCACGAGCATTGATTATGTCATAAATAGGAAAAGCTAATGGGTCCCAACTCGATTATTCAATTCTATGCGCAAAAGAATTAGCCTTCAAATTTTATGTACGGAATCCAATTTTCTCACATAGAAACTTGAAATTTGGCACGAGCATTGATTATGTCATAAATAGGAAAAGCTAAAGGGTCCCAACTCCGTTATTTAATACTAGGCACAAAAGAATTAGCGTCCAAGTTTTACGTATGGAATGTAATTTTCTCACATAGAAACTTAAAATTTGGCACGGGCATTGATTATGTCATAAATAAGAAAAGCTAATGGGTGCTAACTCGATTATTCAATTCTATGTGCAAAAGAATTAGCCTTCAAATTTTACGTACGGAATCCAATTTTCTCACATAGAAACTTGAAATTTGGCACGAGCTTTGATTATGTCATAAATAGGAAAAGCTAATGGGTCCCAACTCGATTATTCAATTCTATGTGCAAAAGAATTAGCCTCCAAATTTTACGTACGGAATCCAATTTTCTCACATAGAAACTTGAAATTTGGCACGAGCATTGATTATGTCATAAATAGGAAAATCTAATGGGTCCCAACTCGATTATTCAATTCTATGCGCAAAAGAATTAGCGTCCAAATTTTATGTACACTATCCAATTTTCTCACATAGAAACTTCAAATTTGGCACGGGCATTGAATATGTTCTAAATAGGAAAAACTAATGGGTCCCAACTCGATTATTCAATTCTATGCGCAAAAGAATTAGCGTCAAAATTTTACGTACGGAATATATTTTTCTCACTTTCCAGTGTCATAGAAACGTGAAATTTGGCACGAGCATTGATTATGTCATAAATAGGAAAAGCTAATGGGTCCAACTCGATTATTCAATTCTATGTGCAAAAGAATTAGCCTCCAAATTTTACGTACGGAATCCAATTTTCTCACATAGAAACTTGAAATTTGGCACGAGCATTGATTATGTCATAAATAGGAAAAGCTAATGGGTCCCAACTCGATTATTCAATTCTATGCGCAAAAGAATTAGCGTCCAAATTTTATGTACAGAATCCAATTTTCTCACATAGAAACTTAAAATTTGGCACGGGCATTGAATATGTTCTAAATAGGAAAAACTAATGGGGCCCAACTCAATTATTCAATTCTATGCGCAAAAGAATTAGCGTCAAAATTTTACGTACGGAATGTATTTTTCTCACTTTCCAGTGTCATAGAAACGTGAAATTTGGCACGAGCATTGGTTATGTCATAAATAGGAAAAGCTAATGGGTCCAACTCGATTATTCAATTCTATGTGCAAAAGAATTAGCCTCCAAATTTTAAGTACGGAATCCAATTTTCTCACATAGAAACTTGAAATTTGGCACAAGCATTGATTATGTCATAAATAGGAAAAGCTAATGGGTCCCAACTCGATTATTCAATTCTATGCGCAAAAGAATTAGCGTCCAAATTTTATGTACACTATCCAATTTTCTCACATAGAAACTTGAAATTTGGCACGGGCATTGAATATGTTCTAAATAGGAAAAACTAATGGGTCCCAACTCGATTATTCAATTCTATGCGCAAAAGAATTAGCGTCAAAATTTTACGTACGGAATGTATTTTTCTCACTTTCCAGTGTCATAGAAACGTGAAATTTGGCACGAGCATTGATTATGTCATAAATAGGAAAAGCTAATGGGTCCCAACTCGATTTTTCAATTCTATGTGCAAAAGAATTAGCCTCCAAATTTTACGTACGGAATCCAATTTTCTCACATAGAAACTTGATATTTGGCACGAGCATTGATTATGTCATAAATAGGAAAAGCTAATGGGTCCCAACTCGATTATTCAATTCTATGCGCAAAAGAATTAGCCTTCAAATTTTATGTACGGAATCCAATTTTCTCACATAGACACTTGAAATTTGGCACGAGCATTGATTATGTCATAAATAGGAAAAGCTAATGGGTCCCAACTCGATTATTCAATTCTATGCGCAAAAGAATTAGCGTCCAAATTTTATGTACACTATCCAATTTTCTCACATAGAAACTTGAAATTTGGCACTGGCATTGAATATGTTCTAAATAGGAAAAGCTAATGGGTCCCAACTCGATTATTCAATTCTATGCACAAAAGAATTAGCCTTCAAATTTTACGTACGGAATCCAATTTTCTCACATAGAAACTTGAAATTTGGCTCGAGCATTGATTATGTCATAAATAGGAAAAGCTAATGGGTCCCAACTCGATTATTCAATTCTATGTGCAAAAGAATTAGCCTCCAAATTTTACGTACGGAATCCAATTTTCTCACATAGAAACTTGAAATTTGGCACGAGCATTGATTATGTCATAAATAGGAAAAGCTAATGGGTCCCAACTCGATTATTCAATTCTATGCGCAAAAGAATTAGCGTCCAAATTTTATGTACACTATCCAATTTTCTCACATAGAAACTTAAAATTTGGCACGGGCATTGAATATGTTCTAAATAGGAAAAACTAATGGGTCCCAACTCGATTATTCAATTCTATGCGCAAAAGAATTAGCGTCAAAATTTTACGTACGGAATGTATTTTTCTCACTTTCCAGTGTCATAGAAACGTGAAATTTGGCACGAGCATTGATTATGTCATAAATAGGAAAAGCTAATGGGTCCAACTCGATTATTCAATTCTATGTGCAAAAGAATTAGCCTCCAAATTTTACGTACGGAATCCAATTTTCTCACATAGAAACGTGAAATTTGGCACGAGCATTGATTATGTCATAAATAGGAAAAGCTAATGGGTCCCAACTCGATTTTTCAATTCTATGTGCAAAAGAATTAGCCTCCAAATTTTACGTACGGAATCCAATTTTCTCACATAGAAACTTGAAATTTGGCACGAGCATTGATTATGTCATAAATAGGAAAAGCTAATGAATCCCAACTCGATTATTCAATTCTATGCGCAAAAGAAATAGCGTCCAAATTTTACGTACAGAATCCAATTTTCTCACATAGAAACTTAAAATTTGGAACGGGCATTGAATATGTCCTAAATAGGAAAAACTAATGTGTCTCAACTCGATTATTCAATTCTATGCGCAAAAGAATTAGCGTCAAAATTTTCCGTACGGAATGTATTTTTCTCACTTTCCAGTGTCATAGAAACGTGAATTTTGGCACGAGCATTGATTATGTCATGAATAGGAAAAGCTAATGGGTCCTAACTCGATTATTCAATTCTATGTGCAAAAGAATTAGCGTCAAAATTTTAGGTATGGAATGTATTTTTCTCACTTTCCAGTGTCATAGAAACGTGAAATTTGGCACGAGCATTGATTATGTCATAAATAGGAAAAGCTAATGGGTCCCAACTCCGTTATTTAATTCTAGGCACTAAAGAATAAGCGCCCAAATTTTACGTGCGGAATTTAATTTTCTCACATAGAAACTTAAAATTTGGCACGGGCATTGATTATGTCATAAATAGGAAAAGCTAAATGGTCCTAACTCAATTATTCAATTCTATGTGCAAAAGAATTAGCGTCAAAATTTTACGTACAGAATCCAATTTTCTCACATAGAAGCTTGAAATTTGGCACGAGCATTGATTATGTCATAAATAGGAAAAGCTAAAGGGTCCCAACTCCGTTATTTAATTCTAGGCACAAAAGAATTAGCGTCCAAGTTTTACGTATGGAATGTAATTTTCTCACATAGAAACTTAAAATTTGGCACGGCATTGATTATGTCATAAATAGGAAAAGCTAATTGGTCCTAACTCAATTATTCAATTCTATGTGCAAAAGAATTAGCGTCCAAATTTTACGTACAGAATCCAATTTTCTCACATAGAAACTTGAAATTTGGCACGAGCATTGATTATGTCATAAATAGGAAAAGCTAAAGGGTCCCAACTCCGTTATTTAATTCTAGGCACAAAAGAATTAGCGTCCAAGTTTTACGTATGGAATGTAATTTTCTCACATAGAAACTTAAAATTTGGCACGGGCATTGATTATGTCATAAATAGGAAAAGCTAATGGGTCCTAACTACATTATTCAATTCTATGTGCAAAAGAATTAGCGTCCAAATTTTACATACAGAATCCAATTTTCTCACATAGAAACTTGAAATTTGGCACGGGCATTGATTATGTCATAAATAAGAAAAGCTAATGGGTGCTAACTCGATTATTCAATTCTATGTGCAAAAGAATTAGCCTCCAAATGTAACGTACGGAATGTAATTTTCTCACATAGAAACTTAAAATTTGGCACGGGCATTGATTATGTCATAAATAAGAAAAGCTAATGGGTGCTAACTCGATTATTCAATTCTATGTGCAAAAGAATTAGCCTTCAAATTTTACGTACGGAATCCAATTTTCTCACATAGAAACTTGAAATTTGGCACGAGCTTTGATTATGTCATAAATAGGAAAAGCTAATGGGTCCCAACTCGATTATTCAATTCTATGTGCAAAAGAATTAGCCTCCAAATTTTACGTACGGAATCCAATTTTCTCACATAGAAACTTGAAATTTGGCACGAGCATTGATTATGTCATAAATAGGAAAAGCTAATGGGTCCCAACTCGATTATTCAATTCTATGTGCAAAAGAATTAGCGTCCAAATTTTATGTACACTATCCAATTTTCTCACATAGAAACTTAAAATTTGGCACGGGCATTGAATATGTTCTAAATAGGAAAAACTAATGGGTCCCAACTCGATTATTCAATTCTATGCGCAAAAGAATTAGCGTCAAAATTTTTACGTACGGAATGTATTTTTCTCACTTTCCAGTGTCATAGAAACGTGAAATTTGGCACGAGCATTGATTATGTCATAAATAGGAAAAGCTAATGGGTCCAACTCGATTATTCAATTCTATGTGCAAAAGAATTAGCCTCCAAATTTTACGTACGGAATCCAATTTTCTCACATAGAAACTTGAAATTTGGCACGAGCATTGATTATGTCATAAATAGGAAAAGCTAATGGGTCCCAACTCGATTATTCAATTCTATGCGCAAAAGAATTAGCGTCCAAATTTTATGTACACTATCCAATTTTCTCACATAGAAACTTGAAATTTGGCACGGGCATTGAATATGTTCTAAATAGGAAAATCTAATGCGTCCCAACTCGATTATTCAATTCTATGCGCAAAAGAATTAGCGTCAAAATTTTACGTACGGAATGTATTTTTCTCACTTTCCAGTGTCATAGAAACGTGAAATTTGGCACGAGCATTGATTATGTCATAAATAGGAAAAGCTAATGGGTCCAACTCGATTATTCAATTCTATGTGCAAAAGAATTAGCCTCCAAATTTTACGTACGGAATCCAATTTTCTCACATAGAAACTTGAAATTTGGCACGAGCATTGATTATGTCATAAATAGGAAAAGCTAATGGGTCCCAACTCGATTATTCAATTCTATGCGCAAAAGAATTAGCGTCCAAATTTTATGTACACTATCCAATTTTCTCACATAGAAACTTGAAATTTGGCACGGGCATTGAATATGTTCTAAATAGGAAAATCTAATGGGTCCCAACTCGATTATTCAATTCTATGCGCAAAAGAATTAGCGTCAAAATTTTACGTACGGAATGTATTTTTCTCACTTTCCAGTGTCATAGAAACGTGAAATTTGGCACGAGCATTGATTATGTCATAAATAGGAAAAGCTAATGGGTCCCAACTCGATTTTTCAATTCTATGTGCAAAAGAATTAGCCTCCAAATTTTACGTACGGAATCCAATTTTCTCACATAGAAACTTGAAATTTGGCACGAGCATTGATTATGTCATAAATAGGAAAAGCTAATGGGTCCCAACTCGATTATTCAATTCTATGCGCAAAAGAATTAGCGTCCAAATTTTACGTACAGAATCCAATTTTCTCACATAGAAACTTAAAATTTGGAACGGGCATTGAATATGTCCTAAATAGGAAAAACTAATGTGTCTCAACTCGATTATTCAATTCTATGCGCAAAAGAATTAGGGTCAAAATTTTCCGTACGGAATGTATTTTTCTCACTTTCCAGTGTCATAGAAACGTGAAATTTGGCACGAGCATTGATTATGTCATGAATAGGAAAAGCTAATGGGTCCTAACTCGATTATTCAATTCTATGTGCAAAAGAATTAGCGTCAAAATTTTACGTATGGAATGTATTTTTCTCACTTTCCAGTGTCATAGAAATGTGAAATTTGGCACGAGCATTGATTATGTTATAAATAGGAAAAGCTAATGGGTCCCAACTCCGTTATTTAATTCTAGGCACTAAAGAATTAGCGCCCAAGTTTTACGTACGGAATGTAATTTTCTCACATAGAAACTTAAAATTTGGCACGGGCATTGATTATGTCATAAATAGGAAAAGCTAATTGGTCCTAACTCAATTATTCAATTCTATGTGCAAAAGAATTAGCGTCAAAATTTTACGTACAGAATCCAATTTTCTCACATAGAAACTTGAAATTTGGCACGAGCATTAATTATGTCATATATAGGAAAAGCTAAAGGGTCCCAACTCCGTTATTTAATTCTAGGCACAAAAGAATTAGCGTCCAAGTTTTACGTATGGAATGTAATTTTCTCACATAGAAACTTAAAATTTGGCACGGGCATTGATTATGTCATAAATAGGAAAAGCTAATTTGTCCTAACTCAATTATTCAATTCTATGTGCAAAAGAATTAGCGTCCAAATTTTACGTACAGAATCCAATTTTCTCACATAGAAACTTGAAATTTGGCACGAGCATTGATTATGTCATAAATAGGAAAAGCTAAAGGGTCCCAACTCCGTTATTTAATTCTAGGCACAAAAGAATTAGCGTCCAAGTTTTACGTATGGAATGTAATTTTCTCACATAGAAACTTAAAATTTGGAACGGGCATTGAATATGTCCTAAATAGGAAAAACTAATGTGTCTCAACTCGATTATTCAATTCTATGCGCAAAAGAATTAGCGTCAAAATTTTCCGTACGGAATGTATTTTTCTCACTTTCCAGTGTCATAGAAACGTGAAATTTGGCACGAGCATTGATTATGTCATGAATAGGAAAAGCTAATGGGTCCTAACTCGATTATTCAATTCTATGTGCAAAAGAATTAGCGTCAAAATTTTACGTATGGAATGTATTTTTCTCACTTTCCAGTGTCATAGAAATGTGAAATTTGGCACGAGCATTGATTATGTCATAAATAGGAAAAGCTAAAGGGTCCCAACTCCGTTATTTAATTCTAGGCACAAAAGAAATAGTGTCCAAGTTTTACGTATGGAATGTAATTTTCTCACATAGAAACTTAAAATTTGGCACGTGCATTGATTATGTCATAAATAGGAAAAGCTAATTGGTCCTAACTCAATTATTCAATTCTATGTGCAAAAGAATTAGCGTCCAAATTTTACGTACAGAATCCAATTTTCTCACATAGAAACTTGAAATTTGGCATGAGCATTGATTATGTCATAAATAGGAAAAGCTAAAGGGTCCCAACTCCGTTATTTAATTCTAGGCACAAAAGAATTAGCGTCCAAATGTTACGTACGGAATGTAATTTTCTCACATAGAAACTTAAAATTTGGCACAGGCATTGATTATGTCATAAATAAGAAAAGCTAATGGGTCCTAACTCGATTATTCAATTCTATGTGCAAAAGAATTAGTCTTCAAATTTTACGTACGGAATCCAATTTTCTCACATAGAAACTTGAAATTTGGCACGAGCATTGATTATGTCATAAATAGGAAAAGCTAATGGGTCCCAACTCGATTATTCAATTCTATGCGCAAAAGAATAAGCGTCCAAATTTTATGTACACTATCCAATTTTCTCACATAGAAACTTAAAATTTGGCACGGGCATTGAATATGTTCTAAATAGGAAAAACTAATGGGTCCCAACTCGATTATTCAATTCTATGCGCAAAAGAATTAGCGTCAAAATTTTACGTACGGAATGTATTTTTCTCACTTTCCAGTGTCATAGAAACGTGAAATTTGGCACGAGCATTGATTATGTCATAAATAGGAAAAGCTAATGGGTCCAACTCGATTATTCAATTCTATGTGCAAAAGAATTAGCCTCCAAATTTTGCGTACGGAATCCAATTTTCTCACATAGAAACTTGAAATTTGGCACGAGCATTGATTATGTCATAAATAGGAAAGGTAATGGGTCCCAACTCGATTATTCAATTCTATGCGCAAAAGAATTAGCGTCCAAATTTTATGTACACAATTGAATTTTCTCACATAGAAACTTAAAATTTGGCACGGGCATTGAATATGTTCTAAATAGGAAAAACTAATGAGTCCCAACTCGATTATTTAATTCTATGCGCAAAAGAATTAGCGTCAAAATTTTACGTACGGAATGTATTGTTCTCACTTTCCAGTGTCATAGAAACGTGAAATTTGGCACGAACATTGATTGTGTCATAAATAGGAAAAGCTAATGGGTCCCAACTCGATTATTCAATTCTATGTGCAAAAGAATTAGCGTCCAAATTTTATGTACGGAATCCAATTTTCTCACATAGAAACTTGAAATTTGGCACGAGCATTGATTATGTCATAAATAGGAAAAGCTAATGGGTCCCAACTCGATTTTTCAATTCTTTGTGCAAAAGAATTAGCCTCCAAATTTTACGTACGGAATCCAATTTTCTCACATAGAAACTTGAAATTTGGCACGAGCATTGATTATGTCATAAATTGGAAAAGCTAATGGGTCCCAACTCGATCATTCAATTCTATGCGCAAAAGAATTAGTGTCCAAATTTTACGTACAGAATCCAATTTTCTCACATAGAAACTTGAAATTTGGCACGAGCATTGATTATGTCATAAATAGGAAAAGCTAATGGGTCCCAACTCCGTTATTTAATTCTAGGCACAAAAGAATTAGCGTCCAAGTTTTACGTATGGAATGTAATTTTCTCACATAGAAACTTAAAATTTGGCACGGGCATTGATTATGTCATAAATAGGAAAAGCTGATGGGTCCTAACTAGATTATTCAATTCTATGTGCAAATGAATTAGCGTCTAAATTTTACATACAGAATCCAATTTTCTCACATAGAAACTTGAAATTTGGCACGAGCATTGATTATGTCATAAATAGGAAAAGCTAATGGGTCCCAACTCCGTTATTTAATTCTATGCGCAAAAGAATTAGCGTCCAAATGTTACGTACGGAATGTAATTTTCTCACATAGAAACTTAAAATTTGGCACGGGCATTGATTATGTCATAAATAAGAAAAGCTAATGGGTCCTAACTCGATTATTCAATTTTATGTGGAAAAGAATTAGCCTTCAAATTTTACGTACGGAATCCAATTTTCTCACATAGAAACTTGAAATTTGGCACGAGCATTGATTATGTCATAAATAGGAAAAGCTAATGGGTCCCAACTCGATTATTCAATTCTATGTGCAAAAGAATTAGCCTCCAAATTTTACGTACGGAATCCAATTTTCTCACATAGAAACTTGAAATTTGGCACGAGCATTGATTATGTCATAAATAGGAAAAGGTAATGGGTCCCAACTCGATTATTCAATTCTATGTGCAAAAGAATTAGCGTCCAAATTTTATGTACACTATCCAATTTTCTCACATAGAAACTTAAAATTTGGCACGGGCATTGAATATGTTCTAAATAGGAAAAACTAATGGGTCCCAACTCGATTATTCAATTCTATGCGCAAAAGAATTAGCGTCAAAATTTTACGTACGGAATGTATTGTTCTCACTTTCCAGTGTCATAGAAACGTGAAATTTGGCACGAGCATTGATTATGTCATAAATAGGAAAAGCTAATGGGTCCAACTCGATTATTCAATTCTATGTGCAAAAGAATTAGCCTCCAAATTTTACGTACGGAATCCAATTTTCTCACATAGAAACGTGAAATTTGGCACGAGCATTGATTATATCATAAATAGGAAAAGCTAATTGGTCCAACTCGATTATTCAATTCTATGTGCAAAAGAATTAGCCTCCAAATTTTACGTACGGAATCCAATTTTCTCACATAGAAACTTGAAATTTGGCACGAGCATTGATTATGTCATAAATAGGAAAAGCTAATGGGTCCCAACTCGATTATTCAATTCTATGCGCAAAAGAATTAGCGTCCAAATTTTATGTACACTATCCAATTTTCTCACATAGAAACTTAAAATTTGGCACGGGCATTGAATATGTTCTAAATAGGAAAAACTAATGGGTCCCAACTCGATTATTTAATTCTATGCGCAAAAGAATTAGCGTCAAAATTTTACGTACGGAATGTATTGTTCTCACTTTCCAGTGTCATAGAAACGTGAAATTTGGCACGAGCATTGATTGTGTCATAAATAGGAAAAGCTAATGGGTCCCAACTCGATTATACAATTCTATGTGCAAAAGAATTAGCGTCCAAATTTTATGTACGGAATCCAATTTTCTCACATAGAAACTTGAAATTTGGCACGAGCATTGATTATGTCATAAATAGGAAAAGCTAATGCGTCCCAACTCGATTTTTCAATTCTTTGTGCAAAAGAATTAGCCTCCAAATTTTACGTACGGAATCCAATTTTCTCACATAGAAACTTGAAATTTGGCACGAGCATTGATTATGTCATAAATAGGAAAAGCTAATGGGTCCCAACTCGATTATTCAATTCTATGCGCAAAAGAATTAGTGTCCAAATTTTACGTACAGAATCCAATTTTCTCACATAGAAACTTGAAATTTGGCACGAGCATTGATTATGTCATAAATAGGAAAAGCTAAAGGGTCCCAACTCCGTTATTTAATTCTAGGCACAAAAGAATTAGCGTCCAAGTTTTACGTATGGAATGTAATTTTCTCACATAGAAACTTAAAATTTGGCACGGGCATTGATTATGTCATAAATAGGAAAAGCTGATGGGTCCTAACTAGATTATTCAATTCTATGTGCAAATGAATTAGCGTCTAAATTTTACATACAGAATCCAATTTTCTCACATAGAAACTTGAAATTTGGCACGAGCATTGATTATGTCATAAATAGGAAAAGCTAATGGGTCCCAACTCCGTTATTTAATTCTATGCGCAAAAGAATTAGCGTCCAAATGTTACGTACGGAATGTAATTTTCTCACATAGAAACTTAAAATTTGGCACGGTCATTGATTATGTCATAAATAAGAAAAGCTAATGGGTCCTAACTCGATTATTCAATTCTATGTGGAAAAGAATTAGCCTTCAAATTTTACGTACGGAATCCAATTTTCTCACATAGAAACTTGAAATTTGGCACGAGCATTGATTATGTCATAAATAGGAAAAGCTAATGGGTCCCAACTCGATTATTCAATTCTATGTGCAAAAGAATTAGCCTCCAAATTTTACGTACGGAATCCAATTTTCTCACATAGAAACTTGAAATTTGGCACGAGCATTGATTATGTCATAAATAGGAAAAGCTAATGGGTCCCAACTCGATTATTCAATTCTATGTGCAAAAGAATTAGCGTCCAAATTTTATGTACACTATCCAATTTTCTCACATAGAAACTTAAAATTTGGCACGGGCATTGAATATGTTCTAAATAGGTAAAACTAATGGGTCCCAACTCGATTATTCAATTCTATGCGCAAAAGAATTAGCGTCAAAATTTTCCGTACGGAATGTATTTTTCTCACTTTCCAGTGTCATAGAAACGTGAAATTTGGCACGAGCATTGATTATGTCATAAATAGGAAAAGCTAATGGGTCCAACTCGATTATTCAATTCTATGTGCAAAAGAATTAGCCTCCAAATTTTACGTACGGAATCCAATTTTCTCACATAGAAACTTGAAATTTGGCACGAGCATTGATTATGTCATAAATAGGAAAAGCTAATGGGTCCCAACTCGATTATTCAATTCTATGCGCAAAAGAATTAGCGTCCAAATTTTATGTACACTATCCAATTTTCTCACATAGAAACTTAAAATTTGGCACGGGCATTGAATATGTTCTAAATAGGAAAAACTAATGGGTCCCAACTCGATTATTCAATTCTATGCGCAAAAGAATTAGTGTCAAAATTTTACGTACGGAATGTATTTTTCTCACTTTCCAGTGTCATAGAAACGTGAAATTTGGCACGAGCATTGATTATGTCATAAATAGGAAAAGCTAATGGGTCCAACTCGATTATTCAATTCTATGTGCAAAAGAATTAGCCTCCAAATTTTACGTACGGAATCCAATTTTCTCACATAGAAACTTGAAATTTGGCACGAGCATTGATTATGTCATAAATAGGAAAAGCTAATGGGTCCCAACTCGATTATTCAATTCTATGTGCAAAAGAATTAGCGTCCAAATTTTATGTACACAATCGAATTTTCTCACATAGAAACTTAAAATTTGGCACGGGCATTGAATATGTTCTAAATAGGAAAAACTAATGGGTCCCAACTCGATTATTCAATTCTATGTGCAAAAGAATTAGCGTCCAAATTTTATGTACGGAATCCAATTTTCTCACATAGAAACTTGAAATTTGGCACGAGCATTGATTATGTCATAAATAGTAAAAGCTAATGGGTCCCAACTCGATTTTTCAATTCTTTGTGCAAAAGAATTAGCCTCCAAATTTTACGTACGGAATCCAATTTTCTCACATAGAAACTTGAAATTTGGCACGAGCATTGATTATGTCATAAATAGGAAAAGCTAATGGGTCCCAACTCGATTATTCAATTCTATGCGCAAAAGAATTAGCGTCCAAATTTTACGTACAGAATCCAATTTTCTCACATAGAAACTTAAAATTTGGAACGGGCATTGAATATGTCCTAAATAGGAAAAACTAATGTGTCTCAACTCGATTATTCAATTCTATGCGCAAAAGAATTAGCGTCAAAATTTTCCGTACGGAATGTATTTTTCTCACTTTCCAGTGTCATAGAAATGTGAAATTTGGCACGAGCATTGATTATGTCATGAATAGGAAAAGCTAATGGGTCCTAACTCGATTATTCAATTCTATGTGCAAAAGAATTAGCGTCAAAATTTTACGTACGGAATCCAATTTTCTCACATAGAAACTTGAAATTTGGCACGAGCATTGATTATGTCATAAATAGGAAAAGCTAAATGGTCCCAACACCGTTATTTAATTCTAGGCACAAAAGAATTAGCGTCCAAGTTTTACGTATGGAATGTAATTTTCTTACATAGAAACTTAAAATTTGGCACGGGCATTGATTATGTCATAAATAGGAAAAGCTAATGGGTCCTAACTAGATTATTCAATTCTATGTGCAAAAGAATTAGCGTCCAAATTTTACATACAGAATCCAATTTTCTCACATAGAAACTTGAAATTTGGCACAAGCATTGATTATGTCATAAATAGGAAAAGCTAATGGGTCCCAACTCGATTATTCCAATCTATGCGCAAAAGAATTAGCGTCCAAATTTTATGTACACAATCGAATTTTCTCACATAGAAACCTAAAATTTGGCACGGGCATTGAATATGTTCTAAATAGGAAAAACTAATGGGTCCCAACTCGATTATTTAATTCTATGCGCAAAAGAATTAGCGTCAAAATTTTACGTACGGAATGTATTTTTCTCACTTTCCAGTGTCATAGAAACGTGAAATTTGGCACAGGCATTGATTATGTCATAAATAGGAAAAGCTAATGGGTCCCAACTCGATTAATCAATTCTATGCGCAAAAGAATTAGCGTCCAAATTTTACGTACAGAATCCAATTTTCTCACATAGAAACTTGAAATTTGGCACGAGCATTGATTATGTCATAAATAGGAAAAGCTAAAGGGTCCCAACTCCGTTATTTAATTCTAGGCACAAAAGAATTAGCGTCCAAGTTTTACGTATGGAATGTAATTTTCTCACATAGAAACTTAAAATTTGGCACGGGCATTGATTATGTCATAAATAGGAAAAACTAATGGGTCCCAACTCGATTATTCAATTCTATGTGCAAAAGAATTAGCCTCCAAATTTTACATACAGAATACAATTTTCTCACATAGAAACTTGAAATTTGGCACGAGCATTGATTATGTCATAAATAGGAAAAGCTAATGGGTCCCAACTCGATTATTCAATTCTATGCGCAAAAGAATTAGCGTCCAAATTTTATGTACACTATCCAATTTTCTCACATAGAAACTTAAAATTTGGCACGGGCATTGAATATGTTCTAAATAGGAAAAACTAATGGGTCCCAACTCGATTATTCAATTCTATGCGCAAAAGAATTAGTGTCAAAATTTTACGTACGGAATGTATTTTTCTCACTTTCCAGTGTCATAGAAACGTGAAATTTGGCACGAGCATTGATTATGTCATAAATAGGAAAAGCTAATGGGTCCAACTCGATTATTCAATTCTATGTGCAAAAGAATTAGCCTCCAAATTTTACGTACGGAAGCCAATTTTCTCACATAGAAACTTGAAATTTGGCACGAGCATTGATTATGTCATAAATAGGAAAAGCTAATGGGTCCCAACTCGATTATTCAATTCTATGCGCAAAAGAATTAGCGTCCAAATTTTATGTACACAATTGAATTTTCTCACATAGAAACTTAAAATTTGGCACGGGCATTGAATATGTTCTAAATAGGAAAAACTAATGGGTCCCAACTCGATTATTTAATTCTATGCGCAAAAGAATTAGCGTCAAAATTTTACGTACGGAATGTATTGTTCTCACTTTCCAGTGTCATAGAAACGTGAAATTTGGCACGAACATTGATTGTGTCATAAATAGGAAAAGCTAATGGGTCCCAACTCGATTATTCAATTCTATGTGCAAAAGAATTAGCGTCCAAATTTTATGTACGGAATCCAATTTTCTCACATAGAAACTTGAAATTTGGCACGAGCATTGATTATGTCATAAATAGGAAAAGCTAATGGGTCCCAACTCGATTTTTCAATTCTTTGTGCAAAAGAATTAGCCTCCAAATTTTAAGTACGGAATCCAATTTTCTCACATAGAAACTTGAAATTTGGCACGAGCATTGATTATGTCATAAATTGGAAAAGCTAATGGGTCCCAACTCGATTATTCAATTCTATGCGCAAAAGAATTAGTGTCCAAATTTTACGTACAGAATCCAATTTTCTCACATAGAAACTTGAAATTTGGCACGAGCATTGATTATGTCATAAATAGGAAAAGCTAAAGGGTCCCAACTCCGTTATTTAATTCTAGGCACAAAAGAATTAGCGTCCAAGTTTTACGTATGGAATGTAATTTTCTCACATAGAAACTTAAAATTTGGCACGGGCATTGATTATGTCATAAATAGGAAAAGCTGATGGGTCCTAACTAGATTATTCAATTCTATGTGCAAATGAATTAGCGTCTAAATTTTACATACAGAATCCAATTTTCTCACATAGAAACTTGAAATTTGGCACGAGCATTGATTATGTCATAAATAGGAAAAGCTAATGGGTCCCAACTCCGTTATTTAATTCTATGCGCAAAAGAATTAGCGTCCAAATGTTACGTACGGAATGTAATTTTCTCACATAGAAACTTGAAATTTGGCACGAGCATTGATTATGTCATAAATAGGAAAAGCTAATGGGTCCCAACTCGATTATTCAATTCTATGTGCAAAAGAATTAGCCTCCAAATTTTACGTACGGAATCCAATTTTCCCACATAGAAACTTGAAATTTGGCACGAGCATTGATTATGTCATAAATAGGAAAAGGTAATGGGTCCCACTCGATTATTCAATTCTATGTGCAAAAGAATTAGTGTCCAAATTTTATGTACACTATCCAATTTTCTCACGTAGAAACTTAAAATTTGGCACGGGCATTGAATATGTTCTAAATAGGAAAAACTAATGGGTCCCAACTCGATTATTCAATTCTATGCGCAAAAGAATTAGCGTCAAAATTTTACGTACGGAATGTATTTTTCTCACTTTCCAGTGTCATAGAAACGTGAAATTTGGCACGAGCATTGATTATGTCATAAATAGGAAAAGCTAATGGGTCCAACTCGATTATTCAATTCTATGTGCAAAAGAATTAGCCTCCAAATTTTACGTACGGAATCCAATTTTCTCACATAGAAACGTGAAATTTGGCACGAGCATTGATTATATCATAAATAGGAAAAGCTAATGGGTCCAACTCGATTATTCAATTCTATGTGCAAAAGAATTAGCCTCCAAATTTTACGTACGGAATCCAATTTTCTCACATAGAAACTTGAAATTTGGCACGAGCATTGATTATGTCATAAATAGGAAAAGCTAATGGGTCCCAACTCGATTATTCAATTCTATGCGCAAAAGAATTAGCGTCCAAATTTTATGTACACTATCCAATTTTCTCACATAGAAACTTAAAATTTGGCACGGGCATTGAATATGTTCTAAATAGGAAAAACTAATGGGTCCCAACTCGATTATTTAATTCTATGCGCAAAAGAATTAGCGTCAAAATTTTACGTACGGAATGTATTGTTCTCACTTTCCAGTGTCATAGAAACGTGAAATTTGGCACGAGCATTGATTGTGTCATAAATAGGAAAAGCTAATGGGTCCCAACTCGATTATACAATTCTATGTGCAAAAGAATTAGCGTCCAAATTTTATGTACGGAATCCAATTTTCTCACATAGAAACTTGAAATTTGGCACGAGCATTGATTATGTCATAAATAGGAAAAGCTAATGCGTCCCAACTCGATTTTTCAATTCTTTGTGCAAAAGAATTAGCCTCCAAATTTTACGTACGGAATCCAATTTTCTCACATAGAAACTTGAAATTTGGCACGAGCATTGATTATGTCATAAATAGGAAAAGCTAATGGGTCCCAACTCGATTATTCAATTCTATGCGCAAAAGAATTAGCGTCCAAATTTTACGTACAGAATCCAATTTTCTCACATAGAAACTTAAAATTTGGAACGGGCATTGAATATGTCCTAAATAGGAAAAACTAATGTGTCTCAACTCGATTATTCAATTCTATGCGCAAAAGAATTAGGGTCAAAATTTTCCGTACGGAATGTATTTTTCTCACTTTCCAGTGTCATAGAAACGTGAAATTTGGCACGAGCATTGATTATGTCATGAATAGGAAAAGCTAATGGGTCCTAACTCGATTATTCAATTCTATGTGCAAAAGAATTAGCGTCAAAATTTTACGTATGGAATGTATTTTTCTCACTTTCCAGTGTCATAGAAATGTGAAATTTGGCACGAGCATTGATTATGTTATAAATAGGAAAAGCTAATGGGTCCCAACTCCGTTATTTAATTCTAGGCACTAAAGAATTAGCGCCCAAGTTTTACGTACGGAATGTAATTTTCTCACATAGAAACTTAAAATTTGGCACGGGCATTGATTATGTCATAAATAGGAAAAGCTAATTGGTCCTAACTCAATTATTCAATTCTATGTGCAAAAGAATTAGCGTCAAAATTTTACGTACAGAATCCAATTTTCTCACATAGAAACTTGAAATTTGGCACGAGCATTAATTATGTCATATATAGGAAAAGCTAAAGGGTCCCAACTCCGTTATTTAATTCTAGGCACAAAAGAATTAGCGTCCAAGTTTTACGTATGGAATGTAATTTTCTCACATAGAAACTTAAAATTTGGCACGGGCATTGATTATGTCATAAATAGGAAAAGCTAATTTGTCCTAACTCAATTATTCAATTCTATGTGCAAAAGAATTAGCGTCCAAATTTTACGTACAGAATCCAATTTTCTCACATAGAAACTTGAAATTTGGCACGAGCATTGATTATGTCATAAATAGGAAAAGCTAAAGGGTCCCAACTCCGTTATTTAATTCTAGGCACAAAAGAATTAGCGTCCAAGTTTTACGTATGGAATGTAATTTTCTCACATAGAAACTTAAAATTTGGCACGGGCATTGATTATGTCATAAATAGGAAAAACTAATGGGTCCCAACTCGATTATTCAATTCTATGCGCAAAAGAATAAGCGTCCAAATTTTATGTACACTATCCAATTTTCTCACATAGAAACTTAAAATTTGGCACGGGCATTGAATATGTTCTAAATAGGAAAAACTAATGGGTCCCAACTCGATTATTCAATTCTATGCGCAAAAGAATTAGCGTCAAAATTTTACGTACGGAATGTATTTTTCTCACTTTCCAGTGTCATAGAAACGTGAAATTTGGCACGAGCATTGATTATGTCATAAATAGGAAAAGCTAAAGGGTCCAACTCGATTATTCAATTCTATGTGCAAAAGAATTAGCCTCCAAATTTTGCGTACGGAATCCAATTTTCTCACATAGAAACTTGAAATTTGGCACGAGCATTGATTATGTCATAAATAGGAAAGGTAATGGGTCCCAACTCGATTATTCAATTCTATGCGCAAAAGAATTAGCGTCCAAATTTTATGTACACAATTGAATTTTCTCACATAGAAACTTAAAATTTGGCACGGGCATTGAATATGTTCTAAATAGGAAAAACTAATGAGTCCCAACTCGATTATTTAATTCTATGCGCAAAAGAATTAGCGTCAAAATTTTACGTACGGAATGTATTGTTCTCACTTTCCAGTGTCATAGAAACGTGAAATTTGGCACGAACATTGATTGTGTCATAAATAGGAAAAGCTAATGGGTCCCAACTCGATTATTCAATTCTATGTGCAAAAGAATTAGCGTCCAAATTTTATGTACGGAATCCAATTTTCTCACATAGAAACTTGAAATTTGGCACGAGCATTGATTATGTCATAAATAGGAAAAGCTAATGGGTCCCAACTCGATTTTTCAATTCTTTGTGCAAAAGAATTAGCCTCCAAATTTTACGTACGGAATCCAATTTTCTCACATAGAAACTTGAAATTTGGCACGAGCATTGATTATGTCATAAATTGGAAAAGCTAATGGGTCCCAACTCGATCATTCAATTCTATGCGCAAAAGAATTAGTGTCCAAATTTTACGTACAGAATCCAATTTTCTCACATAGAAACTTGAAATTTGGCACGAGCATTGATTATGTCATAAATAGGAAAAGCTAATGGGTCCCAACTCCGTTATTTAATTCTAGGCACAAAAGAATTAGCGTCCAAGTTTTACGTATGGAATGTAATTTTCTCACATAGAAACTTAAAATTTGGCACGGGCATTGATTATGTCATAAATAGGAAAAGCTGATGGGTCCTAACTAGATTATTCAATTCTATGTGCAAATGAATTAGCGTCTAAATTTTACATACAGAATCCAATTTTCTCACATAGAAACTTGAAATTTGGCACGAGCATTGATTATGTCATAAATAGGAAAAGCTAATGGGTCCCAACTCCGTTATTTAATTCTATGCGCAAAAGAATTAGCGTCCAAATGTTACGTACGGAATGTAATTTTCTCACATAGAAACTTAAAATTTGGCACGGGCATTGATTATGTCATAAATAAGAAAAGCTAATGGGTCCTAACTCGATTATTCAATTTTATGTGGAAAAGAATTAGCCTTCAAATTTTACGTACGGAATCCAATTTTCTCACATAGAAACTTGAAATTTGGCACGAGCATTGATTATGTCATAAATAGGAAAAGCTAATGGGTCCCAACTCGATTATTCAATTCTATGTGCAAAAGAATTAGCCTCCAAATTTTACGTACGGAATCCAATTTTCTCACATAGAAACTTGAAATTTGGCACGAGCATTGATTATGTCATAAATAGGAAAAGGTAATGGGTCCCAACTCGATTATTCAATTCTATGTGCAAAAGAATTAGCGTCCAAATTTTATGTACACTATCCAATTTTCTCACATAGAAACTTAAAATTTGGCACGGGCATTGAATATGTTCTAAATAGGAAAAACTAATGGGTCCCAACTCGATTATTCAATTCTATGCGCAAAAGAATTAGCGTCAAAATTTTACGTACGGAATGTATTGTTCTCACTTTCCAGTGTCATAGAAACGTGAAATTTGGCACGAGCATTGATTATGTCATAAATAGGAAAAGCTAATGGGTCCAACTCGATTATTCAATTCTATGTGCAAAAGAATTAGCCTCCAAATTTTACGTACGGAATCCAATTTTCTCACATAGAAACGTGAAATTTGGCACGAGCATTGATTATATCATAAATAGGAAAAGCTAATTGGTCCAACTCGATTATTCAATTCTATGTGCAAAAGAATTAGCCTCCAAATTTTACGTACGGAATCCAATTTTCTCACATAGAAACTTGAAATTTGGCACGAGCATTGATTATGTCATAAATAGGAAAAGCTAATGGGTCCCAACTCGATTATTCAATTCTATGCGCAAAAGAATTAGCGTCCAAATTTTATGTACACTATCCAATTTTCTCACATAGAAACTTAAAATTTGGCACGGGCATTGAATATGTTCTAAATAGGAAAAACTAATGGGTCCCAACTCGATTATTTAATTCTATGCGCAAAAGAATTAGCGTCAAAATTTTACGTACGGAATGTATTGTTCTCACTTTCCAGTGTCATAGAAACGTGAAATTTGGCACGAGCATTGATTGTGTCATAAATAGGAAAAGCTAATGGGTCCCAACTCGATTATACAATTCTATGTGCAAAAGAATTAGCGTCCAAATTTTATGTACGGAATCCAATTTTCTCACATAGAAACTTGAAATTTGGCACGAGCATTGATTATGTCATAAATAGGAAAAGCTAATGCGTCCCAACTCGATTTTTCAATTCTTTGTGCAAAAGAATTAGCCTCCAAATTTTACGTACGGAATCCAATTTTCTCACATAGAAACTTGAAATTTGGCACGAGCATTGATTATGTCATAAATAGGAAAAGCTAATGGGTCCCAACTCGATTATTCAATTCTATGCGCAAAAGAATTAGTGTCCAAATTTTACGTACAGAATCCAATTTTCTCACATAGAAACTTGAAATTTGGCACGAGCATTGATTATGTCATAAATAGGAAAAGCTAAAGGGTCCCAACTCCGTTATTTAATTCTAGGCACAAAAGAATTAGCGTCCAAGTTTTACGTATGGAATGTAATTTTCTCACATAGAAACTTAAAATTTGGCACGGGCATTGATTATGTCATAAATAGGAAAAGCTGATGGGTCCTAACTAGATTATTCAATTCTATGTGCAAATGAATTAGCGTCTAAATTTTACATACAGAATCCAATTTTCTCACATAGAAACTTGAAATTTGGCACGAGCATTGATTATGTCATAAATAGGAAAAGCTAATGGGTCCCAACTCCGTTATTTAATTCTATGCGCAAAAGAATTAGCGTCCAAATGTTACGTACGGAATGTAATTTTCTCACATAGAAACTTAAAATTTGGCACGGTCATTGATTATGTCATAAATAAGAAAAGCTAATGGGTCCTAACTCGATTATTCAATTCTATGTGGAAAAGAATTAGCCTTCAAATTTTACGTACGGAATCCAATTTTCTCACATAGAAACTTGAAATTTGGCACGAGCATTGATTATGTCATAAATAGGAAAAGCTAATGGGTCCCAACTCGATTATTCAATTCTATGTGCAAAAGAATTAGCCTCCAAATTTTACGTACGGAATCCAATTTTCTCACATAGAAACTTGAAATTTGGCACGAGCATTGATTATGTCATAAATAGGAAAAGCTAATGGGTCCCAACTCGATTATTCAATTCTATGTGCAAAAGAATTAGCGTCCAAATTTTATGTACACTATCCAATTTTCTCACATAGAAACTTAAAATTTGGCACGGGCATTGAATATGTTCTAAATAGGTAAAACTAATGGGTCCCAACTCGATTATTCAATTCTATGCGCAAAAGAATTAGCGTCAAAATTTTCCGTACGGAATGTATTTTTCTCACTTTCCAGTGTCATAGAAACGTGAAATTTGGCACGAGCATTGATTATGTCATAAATAGGAAAAGCTAATGGGTCCAACTCGATTATTCAATTCTATGTGCAAAAGAATTAGCCTCCAAATTTTACGTACGGAATCCAATTTTCTCACATAGAAACTTGAAATTTGGCACGAGCATTGATTATGTCATAAATAGGAAAAGCTAATGGGTCCCAACTCGATTATTCAATTCTATGCGCAAAAGAATTAGCGTCCAAATTTTATGTACACTATCCAATTTTCTCACATAGAAACTTAAAATTTGGCACGGGCATTGAATATGTTCTAAATAGGAAAAACTAATGGGTCCCAACTCGATTATTCAGTTCTATGCGCAAAAGAATTAGTGTCAAAATTTTACGTACGGAATGTATTTTTCTCACTTTCCAGTGTCATAGAAACGTGAAATTTGGCACGAGCATTGATTATGTCATAAATAGGAAAAGCTAATGGGTCCAACTCGATTATTCAATTCTATGTGCAAAAGAATTAGCCTCCAAATTTTACGTACGGAATCCAATTTTCTCACATAGAAACTTGAAATTTGGCACGAGCATTGATTATGTCATAAATAGGAAAAGCTAATGGGTCCCAACTCGATTATTCAATTCTATGTGCAAAAGAATTAGCGTCCAAATTTTATGTACACAATCGAATTTTCTCACATAGAAACTTAAAATTTGGCACGGGCATTGAATATGTTCTGAATAGGAAAAACTAATGGGTCCCAACTCGATTATTCAATTCTATGTGCAAAAGAATTAGCGTCCAAATTTTATGTACGGAATCCAATTTTCTCACATAGAAACTTGAAATTTGGCACGAGCATTGATTATGTCATAAATAGTAAAAGCTAATGGGTCCCAACTCGATTTTTCAATTCTTTGTGCAAAAGAATTAGCCTCCAAATTTTACGTACGGAATCCAATTTTCTCACATAGAAACTTGAAATTTGGCACGAGCATTGATTATGTCATAAATAGGAAAAGCTAATGGGTCCCAACTCGATTATTCAATTCTATGCGCAAAAGAATTAGCGTCCAAATTTTACGTACAGAATCCAATTTTCTCACATAGAAACTTAAAATTTGGAACGGGCATTGAATATGTCCTAAATAGGAAAAACTAATGTGTCTCAACTCGATTATTCAATTCTATGCGCAAAAGAATTAGCGTCAAAATTTTCCGTACGGAATGTATTTTTCTCACTTTCCAGTGTCATAGAAACGTGAAATTTGGCACGAGCATTGATTATGTCATGAATAGGAAAAGCTAATGGGTCCTAACTCGATTATTCAATTCTATGTGCAAAAGAATTAGCGTCAAAATTTTACGTACGGAATCCAATTTTCTCACATAGAAACTTGAAATTTGGCACGAGCATTGATTATGTCATAAATAGGAAAAGCTAAATGGTCCCAACACCGTTATTTAATTCTAGGCACAAAAGAATTAGCGTCCAAGTTTTACGTATGGAATGTAATTTTCTTACATAGAAACTTAAAATTTGGCACGGGCATTGATTATGTCATAAATAGGAAAAGCTAATGGGTCCTAACTAGATTATTCAATTCTATGTGCAAAAGAATTAGCGTCCAAATTTTACATACAGAATCCAATTTTCTCACATAGAAACTTGAAATTTGGCACAAGCATTGATTATGTCATAAATAGGAAAAGCTAATGGGTCCCAACTCGATTATTCCAATCTATGCGCAAAAGAATTAGCGTCCAAATTTTATGTACACAATCGAATTTTCTCACATAGAAACCTAAAATTTGGCACGGGCATTGAATATGTTCTAAATAGGAAAAACTAATGGGTCCCAACTCGATTATTTAATTCTATGCGCAAAAGAATTAGCGTCAAAATTTTACGTACGGAATGTATTTTTCTCACTTTCCAGTGTCATAGAAACGTGAAATTTGGCACAGGCATTGATTATGTCATAAATAGGAAAAGCTAATGGGTCCCAACTGGATTAATCAATTCTATGCGCAAAAGAATTAGCGTGCAAATTTTACGTACAGAATCCAATTTTCTCACATAGAAACTTGAAATTTGGCACGAGCATTGATTATGTCATAAATAGGAAAAGCTAAAGGGTCCCAACTCCGTTATTTAATTCTAGGCACAAAAGAATTAGCGTCCAAGTTTTACGTATGGAATGTAATTTTCTCACATAGAAACTTAAAATTTGGCACGGGCATTGATTATGTCATAAATAGGAAAAACTAATGGGTCCCAACTCGATTATTCAATTCTATGTGCAAAAGAATTAGCCTCCAAATTTTACATACGGAATACAATTTTCTCACATAGAAACTTGAAATTTGGCACGAGCATTGATTATGTCATAAATAGGAAAAGCTAATGGGTCCCAACTCGATTATTCAATTCTATGCGCAAAAGAATTAGCGTCCAAATTTTATGTACACTATCCAATTTTCTCACATAGAAACTTAAAATTTGGCACGGGCATTGAATATGTTCTAAATAGGAAAAACTAATGGGTCCCAACTCGATTATTCAATTCTATGCGCAAAAGAATTAGTGTCAAAATTTTACGTACGGAATGTATTTTTCTCACTTTCCAGTGTCATAGAAACGTGAAATTTGGCACGAGCATTGATTATGTCATAAATAGGAAAAGCTAATGGGTCCAACTCGATTATTCAATTCTATGTGCAAAAGAATTAGCCTCCAAATTTTACGTACGGAATCCAATTTTCTCACATAGAAACTTGAAATTTGGCACGAGCATTGATTATGTCATAAATAGGAAAAGCTAATGGGTCCCAACTCGATTATTCAATTCTATGCGCAAAAGAATTAGCGTCCAAATTTTATGTACACAATTGAATTTTCTCACATAGAAACTTAAAATTTGGCACGGGCATTGAATATGTTCTAAATAGGAAAAACTAATGGGTCCCAACTCGATTATTTAATTCTATGCGCAAAAGAATTAGCGTCAAAATTTTACGTACGGAATGTATTGTTCTCACTTTCCAGTGTCATAGAAACGTGAAATTTGGCACGAACATTGATTGTGTCATAAATAGGAAAAGCTAATGGGTCCCAACTCGATTATTCAATTCTATGTGCAAAAGAATTAGCGTCCAAATTTTATGTACGGAATCCAATTTTCTCACATAGAAACTTGAAATTTGGCACGAGCATTGATTATGTCATAAATAGGAAAAGCTAATGGGTCCCAACTCGATTTTTCAATTCTTTGTGCAAAAGAATTAGCCTCCAAATTTTACGTACGGAATCCAATTTTCTCACATAGAAACTTGAAATTTGGCACGAGCATTGATTATGTCATAAATTGGAAAAGCTAATGGGTCCCAACTCGATTATTCAATTCTATGCGCAAAAGAATTAGTGTCCAAATTTTACGTACAGAATCCAATTTTCTCACATAGAAACTTGAAATTTGGCACGAGCATTGATTATGTCATAAATAGGAAAAGCTAAAGGGTCCCAACTCCGTTATTTAATTCTAGGCACAAAAGAATTAGCGTCCAAGTTTTACGTATGGAATGTAATTTTCTCACATAGAAACTTAAAATTTGGCACGGGCATTGATTATGTCATAAATAGGAAAAGCTGATGGGTCCTAACTAGATTATTCAATTCTATGTGCAAATGAATTAGCGTCTAAATTTTACATACAGAATCCAATTTTCTCACATAGAAACTTGAAATTTGGCACGAGCATTGATTATGTCATAAATAGGAAAAGCTAATGGGTCCCAACTCCGTTATTTAATTCTATGCGCAAAAGAATTAGCGTCCAAATGTTACGTACGGAATGTAATTTTCTCACATAGAAACTTGAAATTTGGCACGAGCATTGATTATGTCATAAATAGGAAAAGCTAATGGGTCCCAACTCGATTATTCAATTCTATGTGCAAAAGAATTAGCCTCCAAATTTTACGTACGGAATCCAATTTTCTCACATAGAAACTTGAAATTTGGCACGAGCATTGATTATGTCATAAATAGGAAAAGGTAATGGGTCCCACTCGATTATTCAATTCTATGTGCAAAAGAATTAGCGTCCAAATTTTATGTACACTATCCAATTTTCTCACGTAGAAACTTAAAATTTGGCACGGGCATTGAATATGTTCTAAATAGGAAAAACTAATGGGTCCCAACTCGATTATTCAATTCTATGCGCAAAAGAATTAGCGTCAAAATTTTACGTACGGAATGTATTTTTCTCACTTTCCAGTGTCATAGAAACGTGAAATTTGGCACGAGCATTGATTATGTCATAAATAGGAAAAGCTAATGGGTCCAACTCGATTATTCAATTCTATGTGCAAAAGAATTAGCCTCCAAATTTTACGTACGGAATCCAATTTTCTCACATAGAAACGTGAAATTTGGCACGAGCATTGATTATATCATAAATAGGAAAAGCTAATGGGTCCAACTCGATTATTCAATTCTATGTGCAAAAGAATTAGCCTCCAAATTTTACGTACGGAATCCAATTTTCTCACATAGAAACTTGAAATTTGGCACGAGCATTGATTATGTCATAAATAGGAAAAGCTAATGGGTCCCAACTCGATTATTCAATTCTATGCGCAAAAGAATTAGCGTCCAAATTTTATGTACACTATCCAATTTTCTCACATAGAAACTTAAAATTTGGCACGGGCATTGAATATGTTCTAAATAGGAAAAACTAATGGGTCCCAACTCGATTATTTAATTCTATGCGCAAAAGAATTAGCGTCAAAATTTTACGTACGGAATGTATTGTTCTCACTTTCCAGTGTCATAGAAACGTGAAATTTGGCACGAGCATTGATTGTGTCATAAATAGGAAAAGCTAATGGGTCCCAACTCGATTATACAATTCTATGTGCAAAAGAATTAGCGTCCAAATTTTATGTACGGAATCCAATTTTCTCACATAGAAACTTGAAATTTGGCACGAGCATTGATTATGTCATAAATAGGAAAAGCTAATGCGTCCCAACTCGATTTTTCAATTCTTTGTGCAAAAGAATTAGCCTCCAAATTTTACGTACGGAATCCAATTTTCTCACATAGAAACTTGAAATTTGGCACGAGCATTGATTATGTCATAAATAGGAAAAGCTAATGGGTCCCAACTCGATTATTCAATTCTATGCGCAAAAGAATTAGTGTCCAAATTTTACGTACAGAATCCAATTTTCTCACATAGAAACTTGAAATTTGGCACGAGCATTGATTATGTCATAAATAGGAAAAGCTAAAGGGTCCCAACTCCGTTATTTAATTCTAGGCACAAAAGAATTAGCGTCCAAGTTTTACGTATGGAATGTAATTTTCTCACATAGAAACTTAAAATTTGGCACGGGCATTGATTATGTCATAAATAGGAAAAGCTGATGGGTCCTAACTAGATTATTCAATTCTATGTGCAAATGAATTAGCGTCTAAATTTTACATACAGAATCCAATTTTCTCACATAGAAACTTGAAATTTGGCACGAGCATTGATTATGTCATAAATAGGAAAAGCTAATGGGTCCCAACTCCGTTGTTTAATTCTATGCGCAAAAGAATTAGCGTCCAAATGTTACGTACGGAATGTAATTTTCTCACATAGAAACTTAAAATTTGGCACGGTCATTGATTATGTCATAAATAAGAAAAGCTAATGGGTCCTAACTCGATTTTTCAATTCTATGTGGAAAAGAATTAGCCTTCAAATTTTACGTACGGAATTTAATTTTCTCACATAGAAACTTGAAATTTGGCACGAGCATTGATTATGTCATAAATAGGAAAAGCTAATGGGTCCCAACTCGATTATTCAATTCTATGTGCAAAAGAATTAGCCTCCAAATTTTACGTACGGAATCCAATTTTCTCACATAGAAACTTGAAATTTGGCACGAGCATTGATTATGTCATAAATAGGAAAAGCTAATAGGTCCCAACTCGATTATTCAATTCTATGTGCAAAAGAATTAGCGTCCAAATTTTATGTACACTATCCAATTTTCTCACATAGAAACTTAAAATTTGGCACGGGCATTGAATATGTTCTAAATAGGAAAAACTAATGGGTCCCAACTCGATTATTCAATTCTATGCGCAAAAGAATTAGCGTCAAAATTTTCCGTACGGAATGTATTTTTCTCACTTTCCAGTGTCATAGAAACGTGAAATTTGGCACGAGCATTGATTATGTCATAAATAGGAAAAGCTAATGGGTCCAACTCGATTATTCAATTCTATGTGCAAAAGAATTAGCCTCCAAATTTTACGTACAGAATCCAATTTTCTCACATAGAAACTTGAAATTTGGCACGAGCATTGATTATGTCATAAATAGGAAAAGCTAATGGGTCCCAACTCGATTATTCAATTCTATGCGCAAAAGAATTAGCGTCCAAATTTTATGTACACTATCCAATTTTCTCACATAGAAACTTAAAATTTGGCACGGGCATTGAATATGTTCTAAATAGGAAAAACTAATGGGGCCCAACTCGATTATTCAATTCTATGCGCAAAAGAATTAGTGTCAAAATTTTACGTACGGAATGTATTTTTCTCACTTTCCAGTGTCATAGAAACGTGAAATTTGGCACGAGCATTGATTATGTCATAAATAGGAAAAGCTAATGGGTCCAACTCGATTATTCAATTCTATGTGCAAAAGAATTAGCCTCCAAATTTTACGTACGGAATCCAATTTTCTCACATAGAAACTTGAAATTTGGCACGAGCATTGATTATGTCATAAATAGGAAAAGCTAATGGGTCCCAACTCGATTATTCAATTCTATGTGCAAAAGAATTAGCGTCCAAATTTTATGTACACAATCGAATTTTCTCACATAGAAACTTAAAATTTGGCACGGGCATTGAATATGTTCTAAATAGGAAAAACTAATGGGTCCCAACTCGATTATTCAATTCTATGTGCAAAAGAATTAGCGTCCAAATTTTATGTACGGAATCCAATTTTCTCACATAGAAACTTGAAATTTGGCACGAGCATTGATTATGTCATAAATAGTAAAAGCTAATGGGTCCCAACTCGATTTTTCAATTCTTTGTGCAAAAGAATTAGCCTCCAAATTTTACGTACGGAATCCAATTTTCTCACATAGAAACTTGAAATTTGGCACGAGCATTGATTATGTCATAAATAGGAAAAGCTAATGGGTCCCAACTCGATTATTCAATTCTATGCGCAAAAGAATTAGCGTCCAAATTTTACGTACAGAATCCAATTTTCTCACATAGAAACTTAAAATTTGGAACGGGCATTGAATATGTCCTAAATAGGAAAAACTAATGTGTCTCAACTCGATTATTCAATTCTATGCGCAAAAGAATTAGCGTCAAAATTTTCCGTACGGAATGTATTTTTCTCACTTTCCAGTGTCATAGAAACGTGAAATTTGGCACGAACATTGATTATGTCATGAATAGGAAAAGCTAATGGGTCCTAACTCGATTATTCAATTCTATGTGCAAAAGAATTAGCGTCAAAATTTTACGTACGGAATCCAATTTTCTCACATAGAAACTTGAAATTTGGCACGAGCATTGATTATGTCATAAATAGGAAAAGCTAAATGGTCCCAACACCGTTATTTAATTCTTGGCACAAAAGAATTAGCGTCCAAGTTTTACGTATGGAATGTAATTTTCTCACATAGAAACTTAAAATTTGGCCCGGGCATTGATTATGTCATAAATAGGAAAAGCTAATGTGTCCTAACTAGATTATTCAATTCTATGTGCAAAAGAATTAGCGTCCAAATTTTACATACAGAATCCAATTTTCTCACATAGAAACTTGAAATTTGGCACAAGCATTGATTATGTCATAAATAGGAAAAGCTAATGGGTCCCAACTCGATTATTCCAATCTATGCGCAAAAGAATTAGCGTCCAAATTTTATGTACACAATCGAATTTTCTCACATAGAAACCTAAAATTTGGCACGGGCATTGAATATGTTCTAAATAGGAAAAACTAATGGGTCCCAACTCGATTATTTAATTCTATGCGCAAAAGAATTAGCGTCAAAATTTTACGTACGGAATGTATTTTTCTCACTTTCCAGTGTCATAGAAACGTGAAATTTGGCACAGGCATTGATTATGTCATAAATAGGAAAAGCTAATGGGTCCCAACTCGATTAATCAATTCTATGCGCAAAAGAATTAGCGTCCAAATTTTACGTACAGAATCCAATTTTCTCACATAGAAACTTGAAATTTGGCACGAGCATTGATTATGTCATAAATAGGAAAAGCTAAAGGGTCCCAACTCCGTTATTTAATTCTAGGCACAAAAGAATTAGCGTCCAAGTTTTACGTATGGAATGTAATTTTCTCACATAGAAACTTAAAATTTGGCACGGGCATTGATTATGTCATAAATAGGAAAAACTAATGGGTCCCAACTCGATTATTCAATTCTATGTGCAAAAGAATTAGCCTCCAAATTTTACATACGGAATACAATTTTCTCACATAGAAACTTGAAATTTGGCACGAGCATTGATTATGTCATAAATAGGAAAAGCTAATGGGTCCCAACTCGATTTTTTTTAATTCTATGCGCAAAAGAATTAGCGTCCAAATTTTATGTACACTATCCAATTTTCTCACATAGAAACTTAAAATTTGGCACGGGCATTGAATATGTTCTAAATAGGAAAAACTAATGGGGCCCAACTCGATTATTCAATTCTATGCGCAAAAGAATTAGCGTCAAAATTTTACGTACGGAATGTATTTTTCTCACTTTCCAGTGTCATAGAAACGTGAAATTTGGCACGAGCATTGATTATGTCATAAATAGAAAAAGCTAATGGGTCCAACTCGATTATTCAATTCTATGTGCAAAAGAATTAGCCTCCAAATTTTACGTACGGAATCCAATTTTCTCACATAGAAACTTGAAATTTGGCACGAGCATTGATTATGTCATAAATAGGAAAAGCTAATGGGTCCCAACTCGATTATTCAATTCTATGCGCAAAAGAATTAGCGTCCAAATTTTATGTACACAATCGAATTTTCTCACATAGAAACCTAAAATTTGGCACGGGCATTGAATATGTTCTAAATAGGAAAAACTAATGGGTCCCAACTCGATTATTTAATTCTATGCGCAAAAGAATTAGCGTCAAAATTTTACGTACGGAATGTATTTTTCTCACTTTCCAGTGTCATAGAAACGTGAAATTTGGCACAGGCATTGATTATGTCATAAATAGGAAAAGCTAATGGGTCCCAACTCGATTAATCAATTCTATGCGCAAAAGAATTAGCGTCCAAATTTTACGTACAGAAGCCAATTTTCTCACATAGAAACTTGAAATTTGGCACGAGCATTGATTATGTCATAAATAGGAAAAGCTAAAGGGTCCCAACTCCGTTATTTAATTCTAGGCACAAAAGAATTAGCGTCCAAGTTTTACGTACGGAATGTAATTTTCTCACATAGAAACTTAAAATTTGGCACGGGCATTGATTATGTCATAAATAGGAAAAACTAATGGGTCCCAACTCGATTATTCAATTCTATGTGCAAAAGAATTAGCCTCCAAATTTTACATACGGAATACAATTTTCTCACATAGAAACTTGAAATTTGGCACGAGCATTGATTATGTCATAAATAGGAAAAGCTAATGGGTCCCAACTCGATTATTCAATTCTATGCGCAAAAGAATTAGCGTCCAAATTTTATGTACACTATCCAATTTTCTCACATAGAAACTTAAAATTTGGCACGGGCATTGAATATGTTCTAAATAGGAAAAACTAATGGGGCCCAACTCGATTATTCAATTCTATGCGCAAAAGAATTAGCGTCAAAATTTTACGTACGGAATGTATTTTTCTCACTTTCCAGTGTCATAGAAACGTGAAATTTGGCACGAGCATTGATAATGTCATAAATAGGAAAAGCTAATGGGTCCAACTCGATTATTCAATTCTATGTGCAAAAGAATTAGCCTCCAAATTTTACGTACAGAATCCAATTTTCTCACATAGAAACTTGAAATTTGGCACGAGCATTGATTATGTCATAAATAGGAAAAGCTAATGGGTCCCAACTCGATTTTTCAATTCTATGTGCAAAAGAATTGGCCTCCAAATTTTACGTACGGAATCCAATTTTCTCACATAGAAACTTGAAATTTGGCACGAGCATTGATTATGTCATAAACAGGAAAAGCTAATGGGTCCCAACTCGATTATTCAATTCTATGCGCAAAAGAATTAGCGTCCAAATTTTACGTACAGAATCCAATTTTCTCACATAGAAACTTAAAATTTGGAACGGGCATTGAATATGTCCTAAATAGGAAAAACTAATGTGTCTCAACTCGATTATTCAATTCTATGCGCAAAAGAATTAGCGTCAAAATTTTCCGTACGGAATGTATTTTTCTCACTTTCCAGTGTCATAGAAACGTGAAATTTGGCACGAGCATTGATTATGTCATGAATAGGAAAAGCTAATGGGTCCTAACTCGATTATTCAATTCTATGTGCAAAAGAATTAGCGTCAAAATTTTACGTATGGAATGTATTTTTCTCACTTTCCAGTGTCATAGAAACGTGAAATTTGGCACGAGCATTGATTATGTCATAAATAGGAAAAGCTAATGGGTCCCAACTCCGTTATTTAATTCTAGGCACTAAAGAATTAGCGCCCAAGTTTTACGTACGGAATGTAATTTTCTCACATAGAAACTTAAAATTTGGCACGGGCATTGATTATGTCATAAATAGGAAAAGCTAATTGGTCCTAACTCAATTATTCAATTCTATGTGCAAAAGAATTAGCATCAAAATTTTACGTACCGAATCCAATTTTCTCACATAGAAACTTGAAATTTGGCACGAGCATTGATTATGTCATAAATAGGAAAAGCTAAAGGATTCCAACTCCGTTATTTAATTCTAGGCACAAAAGAATTAGTGTCCAAGTTTTACGTATGGAATGTAATTTTCTCACATAGAAACTTAAAATTTGGCACGGGCATTGATTATGTCATAAATAGGAAAAGCTAATTGGTACTAACTCAATTATTCAATTCTATGTGCAAAAGAATTAGCGTCAAAATTTTACGTACGGAATGTATTTTTCTCACTTTCCAGTGTCATAGAAACTTGAAATTTGGCACGAGCATTGATTATGTCATAAATAGGAAAAGCTAATGGGTCCCAACTCGATTATTCAATTCTATGCGCAAAAGAATTAGCGTCCAAATTTTATGTACACTATCCAATTTTCTCACATAGAAACTTAAAATTTGGCACGGGCATTGAATATGTTCTAAATAGGAAAAACTAATGGGTCCCAACTCGATTATTCAATTCTATGCGCAAAAGAATTAGCGTCAAAATTTTACGTACGGAATGTATTTTTCTCACTTTCCAGTGTCATAGAAACGTGAAATTTGGCACGAGCATTGATTATGTCATAAGTAGGAAAAGCTAATAGGTCCAACTCGATTATTCAATTCTATGTGCAAAAGAATTAGCCTCCAAATTTTACGTACGGAATCCAATTTTCTCACATAGAAACTTGAAATTTGGCACGAGCATTGATTATGTCATAAATAGGAAAAGCTAATGGGTCCCAACTCGATTATTCAATTCTATGCGCAAAAGAATTAGCGTCCAAATTTTATGTACACTATCCAATTTTCTCACATAGAAACTTAAAATTTGGCACGGGCATTGAATATGTTCTAAATAGGAAAAACTAATGGGTCCCAACTCGATTATTCAATTCTATGCGCAAAAGAATTAGTGTCAAAATTTTACGTACGGAATGTATTTTTCTCACTTTCCAGTGTCATAGAAACGTGAAATTTGGCACGAGCATTGATTATGTCATAAATAGGAAAAGCTAATGGGTCCAACTCGATTATTCAATTCTATGTGCAAATGAATTAGCCTCCAAATTTTACGTACGGAATCCAATTTTCTCACATAGAAACTTGAAATTTGGCACGAGCATTGATTATGTCATAAATAGGAAAAGCTAATGGGTCCCAACTCGATTATTCAATTCTATGCGCAAAAGAATTAGCGTCCAAATTTTATGTACACAATCGAATTTTCTCACATAGAAACTTAAAATTTGGCACGGGCATTGAATATGTTCTAAATAGGAAAAACTAATGGGTCCCAACTCGATTATTTAATTCTATGCGCAAAAGAATTAGCGTCAAAATTTTACGTACGGAATGTATTTTTCTCACTTTCCAGTGTCATAGAAACGTGAAATTTGGCACGAGCATTGATTGTGTCATAAATAGGAAAAGCTAATGGGTCCCAACTCGATTATTCAATTCTATGTGCAAAAGAATTAGCGTCCAAATTTTATATACGGAATCCAATTTTCTCACATAGAAACTTGAAATTTGGCACGAGCATTGATTATGTCATAAATAGGAAAAGCTAATGGGTCCCAACTCGATTTTTCAATTCTTTGTGCAAAAGAATTAGCCTCCAAATTTTACGTACGGAATCCAATTTTCTCACATAGAAACTTGAAATTTGGCACGAGCATTGATTATGTCATAAACAGGAAAAGCTAATGGGTCCCAACTCGATTATTCAATTCTATGCGCAAAAGAATTAGCGTCCAAATTTTACATACAGAATCCAATTTTCTCACATAGAAACTTAAAATTTGGAACGGGCATTGAATATGTCCTAAATAGGAAAAACTAATGTGTCTCAACTCGATTATTCAATTCTATGCGCAAAAGAATTAGCGTCAAAATTTTCCGTACGGAATGTATTTTTCTCACTTTCCAGTGTCATAGAAACGTGAAATTTGGCACGAGCATTGATTATGTCATGAATAGGAAAAGCTAATGGGTCCTAACTCGATTATTCAATTCTATGTGCAAAAGAATTAGCGTCAAATTTTTCGTATGGAATGTATTTTTCTCACTTTCCGGTGTCATAGAAACGTGAAATTTGGCACGAGCATTGATTATGTCATAAATAGGAAAAGCTAAAGGGTCCCAACTCCGTTATTTAATTCTAGGCACTAAAGAATTAGCGCCCAAGTTTTACGTACGGAATGTAATTTTCTCACATAGAAACTTAAAATTTGGCACGGGCATTGATTATGTCATGAATAGGAAAAGCTAATTGGTCCTAACTCAATTATTCAATTCTATGTGCAAAAGAATTAGCGTCAAAATTTTACGTACGGAATCCAATTTTCTCACATAGAAACTTGAAATTTGGCACGAGCATTGATTATGTCATAAATAGGAAAAGCTAAAGGGTCCCAACTCCGTTATTTAATTCTAGGCGCAAAAGAATTAGCGTCCAAGTTTTACGTATGGAATGTAATTTTCTCACATAGAAACTGAAAATTTGGCACGGGCATTGATTATGTCATAAATAGGAAAAGCTAATGGGTCCTAACTAGATTATTCAATTCTATGTGCAAAAGAATTAGCGTCCAAATTTTACATACAGAATCCAATTTTCTCACATAGAAACTTGAAATTTGGCACGAGCATTGATTATGTCATAAATAGGAAAAGCTAATGGGTCCCAACTCGATTATTCCAATCTATGCGCAAAAGAATTAGCGTCCAAATTTTATGTACACAATCGAATTTTCTCACATAGAAACTTAAAATTTGGCACGGGCATTGGATATGTTCTAAATACGAAAATCTAATGGGTCCCAACTCGATTATTTAATTCTATGCGCAAAAGAATAAGCGTCAAAATTTTACGTACGGAATGTATTTTTCTCACTTTCCAGTGTCATAGAAACGTGAAATTTGCTACAGGCATTGATTATGTCATAAATAGGAAAAGCTAATGGGTCCTAACTAGATTATTCAATTCTATGTGCAAATGAATTAGCGTCTAAATTTTACATACAGAATCCAATTTTCTCACATAGAAACTTGAAATTTGGCACGAGCATTGATTATGTCATAAATAGGAAAAGCTAAAGGGTCCCAACTCCGTTATTTAATTCTAGGCACAAAAGAATTAGCTTCCAAGTTTTACGTATGGAATGTAATTTTCTCACATAGAAACTTAAAATTTGGCACGGGCATTGATTATGTCATAAATAGGAAAAACTAATGGGTCCCAACTCGATTATTCAATTCTTTGTGCAAAAGAATTAGCGTCCAAATTTTACGTACGGAATCCAATTTTCTCACATAGAAACTTGAAATTTGGCACGAGCATTGATTATGTCATAAATAGGAAAAGCTAATGGGTCCCAACTCGATTATTCAATTATATGCGCAAAAGAATTAGCGTCCAAATTTTATGTACACTATCCAATTTTCTCACATAGAAACTTAAAATTTGGCACGGGCATTGAATATGTTCTAAATAGGAAAAACTAATGGGGCCCAACTCGATTGTTCAATTCTATGCGCAAAAGAATTAGCGTCAAAATTTTACGTACGGAATGTATTTTTCTCACTTTCCAGTGTCATAGAAACGTGAAATTTGGCACGAGCATTGATTATGTCATAAATAGGAAAAGCTAATAAGTCCAACTCGATTATTCAATTCCATGTGCAAAAGAATTAGCCTCCAAATTTTACGTACGGAATCCAATTTTCTCACATAGAAACTTGAAATTTGGCACGAGCATTGATTATGTCATAAATAGGAAAAGCTAATGGGTCCCAACTCGATTATTCAATTCTATGCGCAAAAGAATTAGCGTCCAAATTTTATGTACACTATCCAATTTTCTCACATAGAAACTTGAAATTTGGCACGGGCATTGAATATGTTCTAAATAGGAAAAACTAATGGATCCCAACTCGATTATTCAATTCTATGCGCAAAAGAATTAGCGTCAAAATTTTACGTACGGAATGTATTTTTCTCACTTTCCAGTGTCATAGAAACGTGAAATTTGGCACGAGCATTGATTATGTCATAAATAGGAAAAGCTAATGGGTCCAACTCGATTATTCAATTCTATGTGCAAAAGAATTAGCCTCCAAATTTTACGTACAGAATCCAATTTTCTCACATAGAAACTTGAAATTTGGCACGAGCATTGATTATGTCATAAATAGGAAAAGCTAATGGGTCCAACTCGATTATTCAACTCCATGTGCAAAAGAATTAGCCTCCAAATTTTACGTACGGAATCCAATTTTCTCACATAGAAACTTGAAATTTGGCACGAGCATTGATTATGTCATAAACAGGAAAAGCTAATGGGTCCCAACTCGATTATTCAATTCTATGCGCAAAAGAATTAGCGTCCAAATTTTACGTACAGAATCCAATTTTCTCACATAGAAACTTAAAATTTGGAACGGGCATTGAATATGTCCTAAATAGGAAAAACTAATGTGTCTCAACTCGATTATTCAATTCTATGCGCAAAAGAATTAGCGTCAAAATTTTCCGTACGGAATGTATTTTTCTCACTTTCCAGTGTCATAGAAACGTGAAATTTGGCACGAGCATTGATTATATCATGAATAGGAAAAGCTAATGGGTCCTAACTCGATTATTCAATTCTATGTGCAAAAGAATTAGCGTCAAAATTTTACGTATGGAATGTATCTTTCTCACTTTCCAGTGTCATAGAAACGTGAAATTTGGCACGAGCATTGATTATGTCATAAATAGGAAAAGCTAATGGGTCCCAACTCCGCTATTTAATTCTAGGCACTAAAGAATTAGCGCCCAAGTTTTACGTACGGAATGTAATTTTCTCACATAGAAACTTAAAATTTGGCACGGGCATTGATTATGTCATAAATAGGAAAAGCTAATTGGTCCTAACTCAATTATTCAATTCTATGTGCAAAAGAATTAGCGTCAAAATTTTACGTACAGAATCCAATTTTCTCACATAGAAACTTGAAATTTGGCACGAGCATTGATTATGTCATAAATAGGAAAAGCTAAAGGATCCCAACTCCGTTATTTAATTCTAGGCACAAAAGAATTAGTGTCCAAGTTTTACGTATGGAATGTAATTTTCTCACATAAAAACTTAAAATTTGGCACGGGCATTGATTATGTCATAAATAGGAAAAGCTAATTGGTACTAACTCAATTATTCAATTCTATGTGCAAAAGAATTAGCGTCAAAATTTTACGTACGGAATGTATTTTTCTCACTTTCCAGTGTCATAGAAACTTGAAATTTGGCACGAGCATTGATTATGTCATAAATAGGAAAAGCTAATGGGTCCCAACTCGATTATTCAATTCTATGAGCAAAAGAATTAGCGTCCAAATTTTATGTACACTATCCAATTTTCTCACATAGAAACTTAAAATTTGGCACGGGCATTGAATATGTTCTAAATAGGAAAAACTAATGGGTCCCAACTCGATTATTCAATTCTATGCGCAAAAGAATTAGCGTCAAAATTTTACGTACGGAATGTATTTTTCTCACTTTCCAGTGTCATAGAAACGTGAAATTTGGCACGAGCATTGATTATGTCATAAATAGGAAAAGCTAATAGGTCCAACTCGATTATTCAATTCTATGTGCAAAAGAATTAGCCTCCAAATTTTACGTACGGAATCCAATTTTCTCACATAGAAACTTGAAATTTGGCACGAGCATTGATTATGTCATAAATAGGAAAAGCTAATGGGTCCCAACTCGATTATTCAATTCTATGCGCAAAAGAATTAGCGTCCAAATTTTATGTACACTATCCAATTTTCTCACATAGAAACTTAAAATTTGGCACGGGCATTGAATATGTTCTAAATAGGAAAAACTAATGGGTCCCAACTCGATTATTCAATTCTATGCGCAAAAGAATTAGTGTCAAAATTTTACGTACGGAATGTATTTTTCTCACTTTCCAGTGTCATAGAAACGTGAAATTTGGCACGAGCATTGATTATGTCATAAATAGGAAAAGCTAATGGGTCCAACTCGATTATTCAATTCTATGTGCAAAAGAATTAGCCTCCAAATTTTACGTACGGAATCCAATTTTCTCACATAGAAACTTGAAATTTGGCACGAGCATTGATTATGTCATAAATAGGAAAAGCTAATGGGTCCCAACTCGATTATTCAATTCTATGCGCAAAAGAATTAGCGTCCAAATTTTATGTACACAATCGAATTTTCTCACATAGAAACTTAAAATTTGGCACGGGCATTGAATATGTTCTAAATAGGAAAAACTAATGGGTCCCAACTCGATTATTTAATTCTATGCGCAAAAGAATTAGCGTCAAAATTTTACGTACGGAATGTATTTTTCTCACTTTCCAGTGTCATAGAAACGTGAAATTTGGCACGAGCATTGATTGTGTCATAAGTAGGAAAAGCTAATGGGTCCCAACTCGATTATTCAATTCTATGTGCAAAAGAATTAGCGTCCAAATTTTATGTACGGAATCCAATTTTCTCACATAGAAACTTGAAATTTGGCACGAGCATTGATTATGTCATAAATAGGAAAAGCTAATGGGTCCCAACTCGATTTTTCAATTCTTTGTGCAAAAGAATTAGCGTCCAAATTTTACGTACGGAATCCAATTTTCTCACATAGAAACTTGAAATTTGGCACGAGCATTGATTATGTCATAAATAGGAAAAGCTAATGGGTCCCAACTCGATTATTCAATTCTATGCGCAAAAGAATTAGCGTCCAAATTTTACATACAGAATCCAATTTTCTCACATAGAAACTTAAAATTTGGAACGGGCATTGAATATGTCCTAAATAGGAAAAACTAATGTGTCTCAACTCGATTATTCAATTCTATGCGCAAAAGAATTAGCGTCAAAATTTTCCGTACGGAATGTATTTTTCTCACTTTCCAGTGTCATAGAAACGTGAAATTTGGCACGAGCATTGATAATGTCATAAATAGGAAAAGCTAAAGGGTCCCAACTCCGTTATTTAATTCTAGGCACTAAAGAATTAGCGCCCAAGTTTTACGTACGGAATGTAATTTTCTCACATAGAAACGTAAAATTTGGCACGGGCATTGATTATGTCATGAATAGGAAAAGCTAATTGGTCCTAACTCAATTATTCAATTCTATGTGCAAAAGAATTAGCGTCAAAATTTTACGTACGGAATCCAATTTTCTCACATAGAAACTTGAAATTTGGCACGAGCATTGATTATGTCATAAATAGGAAAAGCTAAAGGGTCCCAACTCCGTTATTTAATTCTAGGCGCAAAAGAATTAGCGTCCAAGTTTTACGTATGGAATGTAATTTTCTCACATAGAAACTGAAAATTTGGCACGGGCATTGATTATGTCATAAATAGGAAAAGCTAATGGGTCCTAACTAGATTATTCAATTCTATGTGCAAAAGAATTAGCGTCCAAATTTTACATACAGAATCCAATTTTCTCACATAGAAACTTGAAATTTGGCACGAGCATTGATTATGTCATAAATAGGAAAAGCTAATGGGTCCCAACTCGATTATTCCAATCTATGCACAAAAGAATTAGCGTCCAAATTTTAAGTACACAATCGAATTTTCTCACATAGAAACTTAAAATTTGGCACGGGCATTGAATATGTTCTAAATACGAAAATCTAATGGGTCCCAACTCGATTATTTAATTCTATGCGCAAAAGAATAAGCGTCAAAATTTTACGTACGGAATGTATTTTTCTCACTTTCCAGTGTCATAGAAACGTGAAATTTGGTACAGGCATTGATTATGTCATAAATAGGAAAAGCTAATGGGTCCCAACTCGATTAATCAATTCTAGGCACAAAAGAATTAGCGTCCAAGTTTTACGTATGGAATGTAATTTTCTCACATAGAAACTTAAAATTTGGCACGGGCATTGATTATGTCATAAATAGGAAAAGCTGATGGGTCCTAACTAGATTATTCAATTCTATGTGCAAATGAATTAGTGTCTAAATTTTACATACAGAATCCAATTTTCTCACATAGAAACTTGAAATTTGGCAGGAGCATTGATTATGTCATAAATAGGAAAAGCTAAAGGGTCCCAACTCCGTTATTTAATTCTAGGCACAAAAGAATTAGCTTCCAAGTTTTACGTATGGAATGTAATTTTCTCACATAGAAACTTAAAATTTGGCACGGGCATTGATTATGTCATAAATAGGAAAAACTAATGGGTCCCAACTCGATTATTCAATTCTTTGTGCAAAAGAATTAGCGTCCAAATTTTACGTACGGAATCCAATTTTCTCACATAGAAACTTGAAATTTGGCACGAGCATTGATTATGTCATAAATAGGAAAAGCTAATGGGTCCCAACTCGATTATTCAATTATATGCGCAAAAGAATTAGCGTCCAAATTTTATGTACACTATCCAATTTTCTCACATAGAAACTTAAAATTTGGCACGGGCATTGAATATGTTCTAAATAGGAAAAACTAATGGGGCCCAACTCGATTATTCAATTCTATGCGCAAAAGAATTAGCGTCAAAATTTTATGTACGGAATGTATTTTTCTCATTTTCCAGTGTCATAGAAACGTGAAATTTGGCACGAGCATTGATTATGTCATAAATAGGAAAAGCTAATGGGTCCAACTCGATTATTCAACTCCATGTGCAAAAGAATTAGCCTCCAAATTTTACGTACGGAATCCAATTTTCTCACATAGAAACTTGAAATTTGGCACGAGCATTGATTATGTCATAAATAGGAAAAGCTAATGGGTCCCAACTCGATTATTCAATTCTATGCGCAAAAGAATTAGCGTCCAAATTTTATGTACACTATCCAATTTTCTCACATAGAAACTTAAAATTTGGCACGGGCATTGAATATGTTCTAAATAGGAAAAACTAATGGATCCCAACTCGATTATTCAATTCTATGCGCAAAAGAATTAGCGTCAAAATTTTACGTACGGAATGTATTTTTCTCACTTTCCAGTGTCATAGAAACGTGAAATTTGGCATGAGCATTGATTATGTCATAAATAGGAAAAGCTAATGGGTCCAACTCGATTATTCAATTCTATGTGCAAAAGAATTAGCCTCCAAATTTTACGTACGGAATCCAATTTTCTCACATAGAAACTTGAAATTTGGCACGAGCATTAATTATGTCATAAATAGGAAAAGCTAATGGGTCCCAACTCGATTATTCAATTCTATGCGCAAAAGAATTAGCGTCCAAATTTTACGTACAGAATCCAATTTTCTCACATAGAAACTTAAAATTTGGAACGGGCATTGAATATGTCCTAAATAGGAAAAACTAATGTGTCTCAACTCGATTATTCAATTCTATGCGCAAAAGAATTAGCGTCAAAATTTTCCGTACGGAATGTATTTTTCTCACTTTCCAGTGTCATAGAAACGTGAAATTTGGCACGAGCATTGATTATGTCATGAATAGGAAAAGCTAATGGGTCGTAACTCGATTATTCAATTCTATGTGCAAAAGAATTATCGTCAAAATTTTACGTATGGAATGTATTTTTCTCACTTTCCAGTGTCATAGAAACGTGAAATTTGGCACGAGCATTGATTATGTCATAAATAGGAAAAGCTAATGGGTCCCAACTCCGTTATTTAATTCTAGGCACAAAAGAATTAGCGCCCAAGTTTTACGTATGGAATGTAATTTTCTCACATAGAGACTTAAAATTTGGCACGGGCATTGATTATGTACTAAATAGGAAAAACTAATGGGTCCCAACTCGATTATTCAATTCTATGTGCAAAAGAATTAGCGTCCAAATTTTACGTACGGAATCCAATTTTCTCACATAGAAACTTGAAATTTGGCACGAGCATTGATTATGTCATAAATAGGAAAAGCTAATGGGTCCCAACTCGATTATTCAATTATATGCGCAAAAGAATTAGCGTCCAAATTTTATGTACACTATCCAATTTTCTCACATAGAAACTTAAAATTTGGCACGGGCATTGAATATGTTCTAAATAGGAAAAACTAATGGGGCCCAACTCGATTATTCAATTCTATGCGCAAAAGAATTAGCGTCAAAATTTTACGTACGGAATGTATTTTTCTCACTTTCCAGTGTCATAGAAACGTGAAATTTGGCACGAGCATTGATTATGTCATAAATAGGAAAAGCTAATGGGTCCAACTCGATTATTCAATTCCATGTGCAAAAGAATTAGCCTCCAAATTTTACGTACGGAATCCAATTTTCTCACATAGAAACTTGAAATTTGGCACGAGCATTGATTATGTCATAAATAGGAAAAGCTAATGGGTCCCAACTCGATTATTCAATTCTATGCGCAAAAGAATTAGCGTCCAAATTTTATGTACACTATCCAATTTTCTCACATAGAAACTTAAAATTTGGCACGGGCATTGAATATGTTCTAAATAGGAAAAACTAATGGATCCTAACTCGATTATTCAATTCTATGCGCAAAAGAATTAGCGTCAAAATTTTACGTACGGAATGTATTTTTCTCACTTTCCAGTGTCATAGAAACGTGAAATTTGGCACGAGCATTGATTATGTCATAAATAGGAAAAGCTAATGGGTCCAACTCGATTATTCAATTCTATGTGCAAAAGAATTAGCCTCCAAATTTTACGTACGGAATCCAATTTTCTCACATAGAAATTTGAAATTTGGCACGAGCATTAATTATGTCATAAATAGGAAAAGCTAATGGGTCCCAACTCGGTTATTCAATTCTATGCGCAAAAGAATTAGCGTCCAAATTTTACGTACAGAGTCCAATTTTCTCACATAGAAACTTAAAATTTGGAACGGGCATTGAATATGTCCTAAATAGGAAAAACTAATGTGTCTCAACTCGATTATTCAATTCTATGCGCAAAAGAATTAGCGTCAAAATTTTCCGTACGGAATGTATTTTTCTCACTTTCCAGTGTCATAGAAACGTGAAATTTGGCACGAGCATTGATTATGTCATGAATAGGAAAAGCTAATCGGTCCTAACTCGATTATTCAATTCTATGTGCAAAAGAATTAGCGTCAAAATTTTACGTATGGAATGTATTTTTATCACTTTCCAGTGTCATAGAAACGTGAAATTTGGCACGGGCATTGATTATGTCATAAATAGGAAAAGCTGATGGGTCCTAACTAGATTATTCAATTCTCTGTGCTAATGAATTAGCGTCTAAATTTTACATACAGAATCCAATTTTCTCACATAGAAACTTGAAATTTGGCACGAGCATTGATTATGTCATAAATAGGAAAAGCTAAAGGGTCCCAACTCCGTTATTTAATTCTAGGCTCAAAAGAATTAGCGTCCAAGTTTTACGTATGTAATGTAATTTTCTCACATAGAAACTTAAAATTTGGCACGGGCATTGATTATGTACTAAATAGGAAAAACTAATGGGTCCCAACTCGATTATTCAATTCTATGTGCAAAAGAATTAGCGTCCAAATTTTACGTACGGAATCCAATTTTCTCACATAGAAACTTGAAATTTGGCACGAGCATTGATTATGTCATAAATAGGAAAAGCTAATGGGTCCCAACTCGATTATTCAATTATATGCGCAAAAGAATTAGCGTCCAAATTTTATGTACACTATCCAATTTTCTCACATAGAAACTTAAAATTTGGCACGGGCATTGAATATGTTCTAAATAGGAAAAACTAATGGGGCCCAACTCGATTATTCAATTCTATGCGCAAAAGAATTAGCGTCAAAATTTTACGTACGGAATGTATTTTTCTCACTTTCCAGTGTCATAGAAACGTGAAATTTGGCACGAGCATTGATTATGTCATAAATAGGAAAAGCTAATGGGTCCAACTCGATTATTCAATTCTATGTGCAAAAGAATTAGCCTCCAAATTTTACGTACGGAATCCAATTTTCTCACATAGAAACTTGAAATTTGGCACGAGCATTAATTATGTCATAAATAGGAAAAGCTAATGGGTCCCAACTCGATTATTCAATTCTATGCGCAAAAGAATTAGCGTCCAAATTTTACGTACAGAATCCAATTTTCTCACATAGAAACTTAAAATTTGGAACGGGCATTGAATATGTCCTAAATAGGAAAAACTAATGTGTCTCAACTCGATTATTCAATTCTATGCGCAAAAGAATTAGCGTCAAAATTTTCCGTACGGAATGTATTTTTCTCACTTTCCAGTGTCATAGAAACGTGAAATTTGGCACGAGCATTGATTATGTCATGAATAGGAAAAGCTAATGGGTCCTAACTCGATTATTCAATTCTATGTGCAAAAGAATTAGCGTCAAAATTTTACGTATGGAATGTATGTTTCTCACTTTCCAGTGTCATAGAAACGTGAAATTTGGCACGAGCATTGATTATGTCATAAATAGGAAAAGCTAATGGGTCCCAACTCCGTTATTTAATTCTAGGCACTAAAGAATTAGCGCCCAAGTTTTACGTACGGAATGTAATTTTCTCACATAGAAACTTAAAATTTGGCACGGGCATTGATTATGTCATAAATAGGAAAAGCTAATGTGTCCCAACTCTGTTATTTAATTCTATGAGCAAAAGAATTAGCGTCCAAATGTTACGTACGGAATGTAATTTTCTCACATAGAAACTTAAAATTTGGCACAGGCATTGATTATGTCATAAATAAGAAAAGCTAATGGGTCCTAACTCGATTATTCAATTCTATGTGCAAAAGAATAAGCCTTCAAATTTTACGTACGGAATCCAATTTTCTCACATAGAAACTTGAAATTTGGCACGAGCATTGATTATGTCATAAATAGGAAAAGCTAATGGGTCCCAACTCGATTATTCAATTCTATGCGCAAAAGAATTAGCGTCCAAATTTTATGTACACTATCCAATTTTCTCACATAGAAACTTAAAATTTGGCACGGGCATTGAATATGTTCTAAATAGGAAAAACTAATGGGTCCCAACTCGATTATTCAATTCTATGCGCAAAAGAATTAGCGTCAAAATTTTACGTACGGAATGTATTTTTCTCACTTTCCAGTGTCATAGAAACGTGAAATTTGGCACGAGCATTGATTATGTCATAAATAGGAAAAACTAATGGGTCCAACTCGATTATTCAATTCTATGTGCAAAAGAATTAGCCTCCAAATTTTACGTACGGAATCCAATTTTCTCACATAGAAACTTGAAATTTGGCACGAGCATTGATTATGTCATAAATAGGAAAAGCTAATGTGTCCCAACTCCGTTATTTAATTCTATGAGCAAAAGAATTAGCGTCCAAATGTTACGTACGGAATGTAATTTTCTCACATAGAAACTTAAAATTTGGCACGGGCATTGATTATGTCATAAATAAGAAAAGCTAATGGGTCCTAACTCGATTATTCAATTCTATGTGCAAAAGAATTAGCCTTCAAATTTTACGTACGGAATCCAATTTTCTCACATAGAAACTTGAAATTTGGCACGAGCATTGATTATGTCATAAATAGGAAAAGCTAATGGGTCCCAACTCGATTATTCAATTCTATGCGCAAAAGAATTAGCGTCCAAATTTTATGTACACTATCCAATTTTCTCACATAGAAACTTAAAATTTGGCACGGGCATTGAATATGTTCTAAATAGGAAAAACTAATGGATCCCAACTCGATTATTCAATTCTATGCGCAAAAGAATTAGAGTCAAAATTTTACGTACGGAATGTATTTTTCTCACTTTCCAGTGTCATAGAAACGTGAAATTTGGCACGAGCATTGATTATGTCATAAATAGGAAAAGCTAATGGGTCCAACTCGATTATTCAATTCTATGTGCAAAAGAATTAGCGTCCAAATTTTATGTACGGAATCCAATTTTCTCACATAGAAACTTGAAATTTGGCACGGGCATTGAATATGTTCTAAATAGGAAAAACTAATGGATCCCAACTCGATTATTCAATTCTATGCGCAAAAGAATTAGCGTCAAAATTTTACGTACGGAATGTATTTTTCTCACTTTCCAGTGTCATAGAAACGTGAAATTTGGCACGAGCATTGATTATGTCATAAATAGGAAAAGCTAATGGGTCCAACTCGATTATTCAATTCTATGTGCAAAAGAATTAGCCTCCAAATTTTACGTACGGAATCCAATTTTCTCACATAGAAATTTGAAATTTGGCACGAGCATTAATTATGTCATAAATAGGAAAAGCTAATGGGTCCCAACTCGGTTATTCAATTCTATGCGCAAAAGAATTAGCGTCCAAATTTTACGTACAGAATCCAATTTTCTCACATAGAAACTTAAAATTTGGAACGGGCATTGAATATGTCCTAAATAGGAAAAACTAATGTGTCTCAACTCGATTATTCAATTCTATGCGCAAAAGAATTAGCGTCAAAATTTTCCGTACGGAATGTATTTTTCTCACTTTCCAGTGTCATAGAAACGTGAAATTTAGCACGAGCATTGATTATGTCATGAATAGGAAAAGCTAATCGGTCCTAACTCGATTATTCAATTCTATGTGCAAAAGAATTAGCGTCAAAATTTTACGTATGGAATGTATTTTTCTCACTTTCCAGTGTCATAGAAACGTGAAATTTGGCACGAGCATTGATTATGTCATAAATAGGAAAAGCTAATGGGTACCAACTCCGTTATTTAATTCTAGGCACTAAAGAATTAGCGCCCAAGTTTTACGTACGGAATGTAATTTTCTCACATAGAAACTTAAAATTTGGCACGGGCATTGATTATGTCATAAATAGGAAAAGCTGATGGGTCCTAACTAGATTATTCAATTCTCTGTGCTAATGAATTAGCGTCTAAATTTTACATACAGAATCCAATTTTCTCACATAGAAACTTGAAATTTGGCACGAGCATTGATTATGTCATAAATAGGAAAAGCTAAAGGGTCCCAACTCCGTTATTTAATTCTAGGCTCAAAAGAATTAGCGTCCAAGTTTTACGTATGTAATGTAATTTTCTCACATAGAAACTTAAAATTTGGCACGGGCATTGATTATGTACTAAATAGGAAAAACTAATGGGTCCCAACTCGATTATTCAATTCTATGTGCAAAAGAATTAGCGTCCAAATTTTACGTACGGAATCCAATTTTCTCACATAGAAACTTGAAATTTGGCACGAGCATTGATTATGTCATAAATAGGAAAAGCTAATGGGTCCCAACTCGATTATTCAATTATATGCGCAAAAGAATTAGCGTCCAAATTTTATGTACACTATCCAATTTTCTCACATAGAAACTTAAAATTTGGCACGGGCATTGAATATGTTCTAAATAGGAAAAACTAATGGATCCCAACTCGATTATTCAATTCTATGCGCAAAAGAATTAGAGTCAAAATTTTACGTACGGAATGTATTTTTCTCACTTTCCAGTGTCATAGAAACGTGAAATTTGGCACGAGCATTGATTATGTCATAAATAGGAAAAGCTAATGGGTCCAACTCGATTATTCAATTCTATGTGCAAAAGAATTAGCGTCCAAATTTTATGTACGGAATCCAATTTTCTCACATAGAAACTTGAAATTTGGCACGGGCATTGAATATGTTCTAAATAGGAAAAACTAATGGATCCCAACTCGATTATTCAATTCTATGCGCAAAAGAATTAGCGTCAAAATTTTACGTACGGAATGTATTTTTCTCACTTTCCAGTGTCATAGAAACGTGAAATTTGGCACGAGCATTGATTATGTCATAAATAGGAAAAGCTAATGGGTCCAACTCGATTATTCAATTCTATGTGCAAAAGAATTAGCCTCCAAATTTTACGTACGGAATCCAATTTTCTCACATAGAAATTTGAAATTTGGCACGAGCATTAATTATGTCATAAATAGGAAAAGCTAATGGGTCCCAACTCGGTTATTCAATTCTATGCGCAAAAGAATTAGCGTCCAAATTTTACGTACAGAATCCAATTTTCTCACATAGAAACTTAAAATTTGGAACGGGCATTGAATATGTCCTAAATAGGAAAAACTAATGTGTCTCAACTCGATTATTCAATTCTATGCGCAAAAGAATTAGCGTCAAAATTTTCCGTACGGAATGTATTTTTCTCACTTTCCAGTGTCATAGAAACGTGAAATTTGGCACGAGCATTGATTATGTCATGAATAGGAAAACCTAATCGGTCCTAACTCGATTATTCAATTCTATGTGCAAAAGAATTAGCGTCAAAATTTTACATATGGAATGTATTTTTCTCACTTTCCAGTGTCATAGAAACGTGAAATTTGGCACGAGCATTGATTATGTCATAAATAGGAAAAGCTAATGGGTACCAACTCCGTTATTTAATTCTAGGCACTAAAGAATTAGCGCCCAAGTTTTACGTACGGAATGTAATTTTCTCACATAGAAACTTAAAATTTGGCACGGGCATTGATTATGTCATAAATAGGAAAAGCTGATGGGTCCTAACTAGATTATTCAATTCTCTGTGCTAATGAATTAGCGTCTAAATTTTACATACAGAATCCAATTTTCTCACATAGAAACTTGAAATTTGGCACGAGCATTGATTATGTCATAAATAGGAAAAGCTAAAGGGTCCCAACTCCGTTATTTAATTCTAGGCTCAAAAGAATTAGCGTCCAAGTTTTACGTATGTAATGTAATTTTCTCACATAGAAACTTAAAATTTGGCACGGGCATTGATTATGTACTAAATAGGAAAAACTAATGGGTCCCAACTCGATTATTCAATTCTATGTGCAAAAGAATTAGCGTCCAAATTTTACGTACGGAATCCAATTTTCTCACATAGAAACTTGAAATTTGGCACGAGCATTGATTATGTCATAAATAGGAAAAGCTAATGGGTCCCAACTCGATTATTCAATTATATGCGCAAAAGAATTAGCGTCCAAATTTTATGTACACTATCCAATTTTCTCACATAGAAACTTAAAATTTGGCACGGGCATTGAATATGTTCTAAATAGGAAAAACTAATGGGGCCCAACTCGATTATTCAATTCTATGCGCAAAAGAATTAGCGTCAAAATTTTCCGTACGGAATGTATTTTTCTCACTTTCCAGTGTCATAGAAACGTGAAATTTGGCACGAGCATTGATTATGTCATAAATAGGAAAAGCTAATGGGTCCAACTCGATTATTCAATTCTATGTGCAAAAGAATTAGCCTCCAAATTTTACGTACGGAATCCAATTTTCTCACATAGAAACTTGAAATTTGGCACGAGCATTAATTATGTCATAAATAGGAAAAGCTAATGGGTCCCAACTCGATTATTCAATTCTATGCGCAAAAGAATTAGCGTCCAAATTTTACGTACAGAATCCAATTTTCTCACATAGAAACTTAAAATTTGGAACGGGCATTGAATATGTCCTAAATAGGAAAAACTAATGTGTCTCAACTCGATTATTCAATTCTATGCGCAAAAGAATTAGCGTCAAAATTTTCCGTACGGAATGTATTTTTCTCACTTTCCAGTGTCATAGAAACGTGAAATTTGGCACGAGCATTGATTATGTCATGAATAGGAAAAGCTAATGGGTCCTAACTCGATTATTCAATTCTATGTGCAAAAGAATTAGCGTCAAAATTTTACGTATGGAATGTATGTTTCTCACTTTCCAGTGTCATAGAAACGTGAAATTTGGCACGAGCATTGATTATGTCATAAATAGGAAAAGCTAATGGGTCCCAACTCCGTTATTTAATTCTAGGCACTAAAGAATTAGCGCCCAAGTTTTACGTACGGAATGTAATTTTCTCACATAGAAACTTAAAATTTGGCACGGGCATTGATTATGTCATAAATAGGAAAAGCTAAAGTGTCCCAACTCTGTTATTTAATTCTATGAGCAAAAGAATTAGCGTCCAAATGTTACGTACGGAATGTAATTTTCTCACATAGAAACTTAAAATTTGGCACAGGCATTGATTATGTCATAAATAAGAAAAGCTAATGGGTCCTAACTCGATTATTCAATTCTATGTGCAAAAGAATAAGCCTTCAAATTTTACGTACGGAATCCAATTTTCTCACATAGAAACTTGAAATTTGGCACGAGCATTGATTATGTCATAAATAGGAAAAGCTAATGGGTCCCAACTCGATTATTCAATTCTATGCGCAAAAGAATTAGCGTCCAAATTTTATGTACACTATCCAATTTTCTCACATAGAAACTTAAAATTTGGCACGGGCATTGAATATGTTCTAAATAGGAAAAACTAATGGGTCCCAACTCGATTATTCAATTCTATGCGCAAAAGAATTAGCGTCAAAATTTTACGTACGGAATGTATTTTTCTCACTTTCCAGTGTCATAGAAACGTGAAATTTGGCACGAGCATTGATTATGTCATAAATAGGAAAAGCTAATGGGTCCAACTCGATTATTCAATTCTATGTGCAAAAGAATTAGCCTCCAAATTTTACATACAGAATCCAATTTTCTCACATAGAAACTTGAAATTTGGCACGAGCATTGATTATGTCATAAATAGGAAAAGCTAAAGGGTCCCAACTCCGTTATTTAATTCTAGGCTCAAAAGAATTAGCGTCCAAGTTTTACGTATGTAATGTAATTTTCTCACATAGAAACTTAAAATTTGGCACGGGCATTGATTATGTACTAAATAGGAAAAACTAATGGGTCCCAACTCGATTATTCAATTCTATGTGCAAAAGAATTAGCGTCCAAATTTTACGTACGGAATCCAATTTTCTCACATAGAAACTTGAAATTTGGCACGAGCATTGATTATGTCATAAATAGGAAAAGCTAATGGGTCCCAACTCGATTATTCAATTATATGCGCAAAAGAATTAGCGTCCAAATTTTATGTACACTATCCAATTTTCTCACATAGAAACTTAAAATTTGGCACGGGCATTGAATATGTTCTAAATAGGAAAAACTAATGGGGCCCAACTCGATTATTCAATTCTATGCGCAAAAGAATTAGCGTCAAAATTTTCCGTACGGAATGTATTTTTCTCACTTTCCAGTGTCATAGAAACGTGAAATTTGGCACGAGCATTGATTATGTCATAAATAGGAAAAGCTAATGGGTCCAACTCGATTATTCAATTCTATGTGCAAAAGAATTAGCCTCCAAATTTTACGTACGGAATCCAATTTTCTCACATAGAAACTTGAAATTTGGCACGAGCATTAATTATGTCATAAATAGGAAAAGCTAATGGGTCCCAACTCGATTATTCAATTCTATGCGCAAAAGAATTAGCGTCCAAATTTTACGTACAGAATCCAATTTTCTCACATAGAAACTTAAAATTTGGAACGGGCATTGAATATGTCCTAAATAGGAAAAACTAATGTGTCTCAACTCGATTATTCAATTCTATGCGCAAAAGAATTAGCGTCAAAATTTTCCGTACGGAATGTATTTTTCTCACTTTCCAGTGTCATAGAAACGTGAAATTTGGCACGAGCATTGATTATGTCATGAATAGGAAAAGCTAATGGGTCCTAACTCGATTATTCAATTCTATGTGCAAAAGAATTAGCGTCAAAATTTTACGTATGGAATGTATGTTTCTCACTTTCCAGTGTCATAGAAACGTGAAATTTGGCACGAGCATTGATTATGTCATAAATAGGAAAAGCTAATGGGTCCCAACTCCGTTATTTAATTCTAGGCACTAAAGAATTAGCGCCCAAGTTTTACGTACGGAATGTAATTTTCTCACATAGAAACTTAAAATTTGGCACGGGCATTGATTATGTCATAAATAGGAAAAGCTAAAGTGTCCCAACTCTGTTATTTAATTCTATGAGCAAAAGAATTAGCGTCCAAATGTTACGTACGGAATGTAATTTTCTCACATAGAAACTTAAAATTTGGCACAGGCATTGATTATGTCATAAATAAGAAAAGCTAATGGGTCCTAACTCGATTATTCAATTCTATGTGCAAAAGAATAAGCCTTCAAATTTTACGTACGGAATCCAATTTTCTCACATAGAAACTTGAAATTTGGCACGAGCATTGATTATGTCATAAATAGGAAAAGCTAATGGGTCCCAACTCGATTATTCAATTCTATGCGCAAAAGAATTAGCGTCCAAATTTTATGTACACTATCCAATTTTCTCACATAGAAACTTAAAATTTGGCACGGGCATTGAATATGTTCTAAATAGGAAAAACTAATGGGTCCCAACTCGATTATTCAATTCTATGCGCAAAAGAATTAGCGTCAAAATTTTACGTACGGAATGTATTTTTCTCACTTTCCAGTGTCATAGAAACGTGAAATTTGGCACGAGCATTGATTATGTCATAAATAGGAAAAGCTAATGGGTCCAACTCGATTATTCAATTCTATGTGCAAAAGAATTAGCCTCCAAATTTTACGTACGGAATCCAATTTTCTCACATAGAAACTTGAAATTTGGCACGAGCATTGATTATGTCATAAATAGGAAAAGCTAATGTGTCCCAACTCCGTTATTTAATTCTATGAGCAAAAGAATTAGCGTCCAAATGTTACGTACGGAATGTAATTTTCTCACATAGAAACTTAAAATTTGGCACGGGCATTGATTATGTCATAAATAAGAAAAGCTAATGGGTCCTAACTCGATTATTCAATTCTATGTGCAAAAGAATTAGCCTTCAAATTTTACGTACGGAATCCAATTTTCTCACATAGAAACTTGAAATTTGGCACGAGCATTGATTATGTCATAAATAGGAAAAGCTAATGGGTCCCAACTCGATTATTCAATTCTATGCGCAAAAGAATTAGCGTCCAAATTTTATGTACACTATCCAATTTTCTCACATAGAAACTTAAAATTTGGCACGGGCATTGAATATGTTCTAAATAGGAAAAACTAATGGATCCCAACTCGATTATTCAATTCTATGCGCAAAAGAATTAGCGTCAAAATTTTACGTACGGAATGTATTTTTCTCACTTTCCAGTGTCATAGAAACGTGAAATTTGGCACGAGCATTGATTATGTCATAAATAGGAAAAGCTAATGGGTCCAACTCGATTATTCAATTCTATGTGCAAAAGAATTAGCGTCCAAATTTTATGTACGGAATCCAATTTTCTCACATAGAAACTTGAAATTTGGCACGGGCATTGAATATGTTCTAAATAGGAAAAACTAATGGATCCCAACTCGATTATTCAATTCTATGCGCAAAAGAATTAGCGTCAAAATTTTACGTACGGAATGTATTTTTCTCACTTTCCAGTGTCATAGAAACGTGAAATTTGGCACGAGCATTGATTATGTCATAAATAGGAAAAGCTAATGGGTCCAACTCGATTATTCAATTCTATGTGCAAAAGAATTAGCCTCCAAATTTTACGTACGGAATCCAATTTTCTCACATAGAAATTTGAAATTTGGCACGAGCATTAATTATGTCATAAATAGGAAAAGCTAATGGGTCCCAACTCGGTTATTCAATTCTATGCGCAAAAGAATTAGCGTCCAAATTTTACGTACAGAATCCAATTTTCTCACATAGAAACTTAAAATTTGGAACGGGCATTGAATATGTCCTAAATAGGAAAAACTAATGTGTCTCAACTCGATTATTCAATTCTATGCGCAAAAGAATTAGCGTCAAAATTTTCCGTACGGAATGTATTTTTCTCACTTTCCAGTGTCATAGAAACGTGAAATTTGGCACGAGCATTGATTATGTCATGAATAGGAAAAGCTAATCGGTCCTAACTCGATTATTCAATTCTATGTGCAAAAGAATTAGCGTCAAAATTTTACGTATGGAATGTATTTTTCTCACTTTCCAGTGTCATAGAAACGTGAAATTTGGCACGAGCATTGATTATGTCATAAATAGGAAAAGCTAATGGGTACCAACTCCGTTATTTAATTCTAGGCACTAAAGAATTAGCGCCCAAGTTTTACGTACGGAATGTAATTTTCTCACATAGAAACTTAAAATTTGGCACGGGCATTGATTATGTCATAAATAGGAAAAGCTGATGGGTCCTAACTAGATTATTCAATTCTCTGTGCTAATGAATTAGCGTCTAAATTTTACATACAGAATCCAATTTTCTCACATAGAAACTTGAAATTTGGCACGAGCATTGATTATGTCATAAATAGGAAAAGCTAAAGGGTCCCAACTCCGTTATTTAATTCTAGGCTCAAAAGAATTAGCGTCCAAGTTTTACGTATGTAATGTAATTTTCTCACATAGAAACTTAAAATTTGGCACGGGCATTGATTATGTACTAAATAGGAAAAACTAATGGGTCCCAACTCGATTATTCAATTCTATGTGCAAAAGAATTAGCGTCCAAATTTTACGTACGGAATCCAATTTTCTCACATAGAAACTTGAAATTTGGCACGAGCATTGATTATGTCATAAATAGGAAAAGCTAATGGGTCCCAACTCGATTATTCAATTATATGCGCAAAAGAATTAGCGTCCAAATTTTATGTACACTATCCAATTTTCTCACATAGAAACTTAAAATTTGGCACGGGCATTGAATATGTTCTAAATAGGAAAAACTAATGGATCCCAACTCGATTATTCAATTCTATGCGCAAAAGAATTAGAGTCAAAATTTTACGTACGGAATGTATTTTTCTCACTTTCCAGTGTCATAGAAACGTGAAATTTGGCACGAGCATTGATTATGTCATAAATAGGAAAAGCTAATGGGTCCAACTCGATTATTCAATTCTATGTGCAAAAGAATTAGCGTCCAAATTTTATGTACGGAATCCAATTTTCTCACATAGAAACTTGAAATTTGGCACGGGCATTGAATATGTTCTAAATAGGAAAAACTAATGGATCCCAACTCGATTATTCAATTCTATGCGCAAAAGAATTAGCGTCAAAATTTTACGTACGGAATGTATTTTTCTCACTTTCCAGTGTCATAGAAACGTGAAATTTGGCACGAGCATTGATTATGTCATAAATAGGAAAAGCTAATGGGTCCAACTCGATTATTCAATTCTATGTGCAAAAGAATTAGCCTCCAAATTTTACGTACGGAATCCAATTTTCTCACATAGAAATTTGAAATTTGGCACGAGCATTAATTATGTCATAAATAGGAAAAGCTAATGGGTCCCAACTCGGTTATTCAATTCTATGCGCAAAAGAATTAGCGTCCAAATTTTACGTACAGAATCCAATTTTCTCACATAGAAACTTAAAATTTGGAACGGGCATTGAATATGTCCTAAATAGGAAAAACTAATGTGTCTCAACTCGATTATTCAATTCTATGCGCAAAAGAATTAGCGTCAAAATTTTCCGTACGGAATGTATTTTTCTCACTTTCCAGTGTCATAGAAACGTGAAATTTGGCACGAGCATTGATTATGTCATGAATAGGAAAACCTAATCGGTCCTAACTCGATTATTCAATTCTATGTGCAAAAGAATTAGCGTCAAAATTTTACATATGGAATGTATTTTTCTCACTTTCCAGTGTCATAGAAACGTGAAATTTGGCACGAGCATTGATTATGTCATAAATAGGAAAAGCTAATGGGTACCAACTCCGTTATTTAATTCTAGGCACTAAAGAATTAGCGCCCAAGTTTTACGTACGGAATGTAATTTTCTCACATAGAAACTTAAAATTTGGCACGGGCATTGATTATGTCATAAATAGGAAAAGCTGATGGGTCCTAACTAGATTATTCAATTCTCTGTGCTAATGAATTAGCGTCTAAATTTTACATACAGAATCCAATTTTCTCACATAGAAACTTGAAATTTGGCACGAGCATTGATTATGTCATAAATAGGAAAAGCTAAAGGGTCCCAACTCCGTTATTTAATTCTAGGCTCAAAAGAATTAGCGTCCAAGTTTTACGTATGTAATGTAATTTTCTCACATAGAAACTTAAAATTTGGCACGGGCATTGATTATGTACTAAATAGGAAAAACTAATGGGTCCCAACTCGATTATTCAATTCTATGTGCAAAAGAATTAGCGTCCAAATTTTACGTACGGAATCCAATTTTCTCACATAGAAACTTGAAATTTGGCACGAGCATTGATTATGTCATAAATAGGAAAAGCTAATGGGTCCCAACTCGATTATTCAATTATATGCGCAAAAGAATTAGCGTCCAAATTTTATGTACACTATCCAATTTTCTCACATAGAAACTTAAAATTTGGCACGGGCATTGAATATGTTCTAAATAGGAAAAACTAATGGGGCCCAACTCGATTATTCAATTCTATGCGCAAAAGAATTAGCGTCAAAATTTTCCGTACGGAATGTATTTTTCTCACTTTCCAGTGTCATAGAAACGTGAAATTTGGCACGAGCATTGATTATGTCATAAATAGGAAAAGCTAATGGGTCCAACTCGATTATTCAATTCTATGTGCAAAAGAATTAGCCTCCAAATTTTACGTACGGAATCCAATTTTCTCACATAGAAACTTGAAATTTGGCACGAGCATTAATTATGTCATAAATAGGAAAAGCTAATGGGTCCCAACTCGATTATTCAATTCTATGCGCAAAAGAATTAGCGTCCAAATTTTACGTACAGAATCCAATTTTCTCACATAGAAACTTAAAATTTGGAACGGGCATTGAATATGTCCTAAATAGGAAAAACTAATGTGTCTCAACTCGATTATTCAATTCTATGCGCAAAAGAATTAGCGTCAAAATTTTCCGTACGGAATGTATTTTTCTCACTTTCCAGTGTCATAGAAACGTGAAATTTGGCACGAGCATTGATTATGTCATGAATAGGAAAAGCTAATGGGTCCTAACTCGATTATTCAATTCTATGTGCAAAAGAATTAGCGTCAAAATTTTACGTATGGAATGTATGTTTCTCACTTTCCAGTGTCATAGAAACGTGAAATTTGGCACGAGCATTGATTATGTCATAAATAGGAAAAGCTAATGGGTCCCAACTCCGTTATTTAATTCTAGGCACTAAAGAATTAGCGCCCAAGTTTTACGTACGGAATGTAATTTTCTCACATAGAAACTTAAAATTTGGCACGGGCATTGATTATGTCATAAATAGGAAAAGCTAAAGTGTCCCAACTCTGTTATTTAATTCTATGAGCAAAAGAATTAGCGTCCAAATGTTACGTACGGAATGTAATTTTCTCACATAGAAACTTAAAATTTGGCACAGGCATTGATTATGTCATAAATAAGAAAAGCTAATGGGTCCTAACTCGATTATTCAATTCTATGTGCAAAAGAATAAGCCTTCAAATTTTACGTACGGAATCCAATTTTCTCACATAGAAACTTGAAATTTGGCACGAGCATTGATTATGTCATAAATAGGAAAAGCTAATGGGTCCCAACTCGATTATTCAATTCTATGCGCAAAAGAATTAGCGTCCAAATTTTATGTACACTATCCAATTTTCTCACATAGAAACTTAAAATTTGGCACGGGCATTGAATATGTTCTAAATAGGAAAAACTAATGGGTCCCAACTCGATTATTCAATTCTATGCGCAAAAGAATTAGCGTCAAAATTTTACGTACGGAATGTATTTTTCTCACTTTCCAGTGTCATAGAAACGTGAAATTTGGCACGAGCATTGATTATGTCATAAATAGGAAAAGCTAATGGGTCCAACTCGATTATTCAATTCTATGTGCAAAAGAATTAGCCTCCAAATTTTACGTACGGAATCCAATTTTCTCACATAGAAACTTGAAATTTGGCACGAGCATTGATTATGTCATAAATAGGAAAAGCTAATGTGTCCCAACTCCGTTATTTAATTCTATGAGCAAAAGAATTAGCGTCCAAATGTTACGTACGGAATGTAATTTTCTCACATAGAAACTTAAAATTTGGCACGGGCATTGATTATGTCATAAATAAGAAAAGCTAATGGGTCCTAACTCGATTATTCAATTCTATGTGCAAAAGAATTAGCCTTCAAATTTTACGTACGGAATCCAATTTTCTCACATAGAAACTTGAAATTTGGCACGAGCATTGATTATGTCATAAATAGGAAAAGCTAATGGGTCCCAACTCGATTATTCAATTCTATGCGCAAAAGAATTAGCGTCCAAATTTTATGTACACTATCCAATTTTCTCACATAGAAACTTAAAATTTGGCACGGGCATTGAATATGTTCTAAATAGGAAAAACTAATGGATCCCAACTCGATTATTCAATTCTATGCGCAAAAGAATTAGCGTCAAAATTTTACGTACGGAATGTATTTTTCTCACTTTCCAGTGTCATAGAAACGTGAAATTTGGCACGAGCATTGATTATGTCATAAATAGGAAAAGCTAATGGGTCCAACTCGATTATTCAATTCTATGTGCAAAAGAATTAGCGTCCAAATTTTATGTACGGAATCCAATTTTCTCACATAGAAACTTGAAATTTGGCACGAGCATTGATTATGTCATAAATAGGAAAAGCTAATGTGTCCCAACTCCGTTATTTAATTCTATGAGCAAAAGAATTAGCGTCCAAATGTTACGTACGGAATGTAATTTTCTCACATAGAAACTTAAAATTTGGCACGGGCATTGATTATGTCATAAATAAGAAAAGCTAATGGGTCCTAACTCGATTATTCAATTCTATGTGCAAAAGAATTAGCCTTCAAATTTTACGTACGGAATCCAATTTTCTCACATAGAAATTTGAAATTTGGCACGAGCATTGATTATGTCATAAATAGGAAAAGCTAATGGGTCCCAACTCGATTATTCAATTCTATGCGCAAAAGAATTAGCGTCCAAATTTTATGTACACTATCCAATTTTCTCACATAGAAACTTAAAATTTGGCACAGGCATTGAATATGTTCTAAATAGGAAAAACTAATGGGTCCCAACTCGATTATTCAATTCTATGCGCAAAAGAATTAGCGTCAAAATTTTACGTACGGAATGTATTTTTCTCACTTTCCAGTGTCATAGAAACGTGAAATTTGGCACGAGCATTGATTATGTCATAAATAGGAAAAGCTAATGGGTCCAACTCGATTATTCAATTCTATGTGCAAAAGAATTAGCCTCCAAATTTTACGTACGGAATGTATTTTTCTCACTTTCCAGTGTCATAGAAACGTGAAATTTGGCACGAGCATTGATTATGTCATAAATAGGAAAAGCTAATGGGTCCAACTCGATTATTCAATTCTATGTGCAAAAGAATTAGCCTCCAAATTTTATGTACGGAATCCAATTTTCTCACATAGAAACTTGAAATTTGGCACGAGCATTAATTATGTCATAAATAGGAAAAGCTAATGGGTCCCAACTCGATTATTCAATTCTATGCGCAAAAGAATTAGCGTCCAAATTTTACGTACAGAATCCAATTTTCTCACATAGAAACTTAAACTTTGGAACGGGCATTGAATATGTCCTAAATAGGAAAAACTAATGTGTCTCAACTCGATTATTCAATTCTATGCGCAAAAGAATTAGCATCAAAATTTTCCGTACGGAATGTATTTTTCTCACTTTCCAGTGTCATAGAAACGTGAAATTTGGCACGAGCATTGATTATGTCATGAATAGGAAAAGCTAATGGGTCCTAACTCGATTATTCAATTCTATGTGCAAAAGAATTAGCGTCAAAATTTTACGTATGGAATGTATTTTTCTCACTTTCCAGTGTCATAGAAACGTGAAATTTGGCACGAGCATTGATTATGTCATAAATAGGAAAAGCTAATGGGTCCCAACTCCGTTATTTAATTCTAGGCACTAAAGAATTAGCGCCCAAGTTTTACGTACGGAATGTAATTTTCTCACATAGAAACTTAAAATTTGGCACGGGCATTGATTATGTCATAAATAGGAAAAGCTAATTGGTCCTAACTCAATTATTCAATTCTATGTGCAAAAGAATTAGCGTCAAAATTTTACGTACAGAATCCAATTTTCTCACATAGAAACTTGAAATTTGGCACGAGCATTGATTATGTCATAAATAGGAAAAGCTAAAGGGTCCCAACTCTGTTATTTAATTCTAGGCACAAAAGTATTAGCGTCCAAGTTTTACGTATGGAATGTAATTTTCTCACATAGAAACTTAAAATTTGGCACGGGCATTGATTATGTCATAAATAAGAAAAGCTAATGGGTCCTAACTAGATTATTCAATTCTATGTGCAAAAGAATTAGCGTCCAAATTTTTTATATACAGAATCCAATTTTCTCACATAGAAACTTGAAATTTGGCACGAGCATTGATTATGTCATAAATAGGAAAAGCTAATGTGTCCCAACTCCGTTATTTAATTCTATGAGCAAAAGAATTAGCGTCCAAATGTTACGTACGGAATGTAATTTTCTCACATAGAAACTTAAAATTTGGCACGGGCATTGATTATGTCATAAATAAGAAAAGCTAATGGGTCCTAACTCGATTATTCAATTCTATGTGCAAAAGAATTAGCCTTCAAATTTTACGTACGGAATCCAATTTTCTCACATAGAAACGTGAAATTTGGCACGAGCATTGATTATGTCATAAATAGGAAAAGCTAATGGGTCCCAACTCGATTATTCAATTCTATGCGCAAAAGAATTAGCGTCCAAATTTTATGTACACTATCCAATTTTCTCACATAGAAACTTAAAATTTGGCACGGGCATTGAATATGTTCTAAATAGGAAAAACTAATGGGTCCCAACTCGATTATTCAATTCTATGCGCAAAAGAATTAGCGTCAAAATTTTACGTACGGAATGTATTTTTCTCACTTTCCAGTGTCATAGAAACGTGAAATTTGGCACGAGCATTGATTATGTCATGAATAGGAAAAGCTAATGGGTCCTAACTCGATTATTCAATTCTATGTGCAAAAGAATTAGCGTCAAAATTTTACGTATGGAATGTATTTTTCTCACTTTCCAGTGTCATAGAAACGTGAAATTTGGCACGAGCATTGATTATGTCATAAATAGGAAAAGCTAATGGGTCCCAACTCCGGTTTTTAATTGTAGGCACTAAAGAATTAGCGCCCAAGTTTTACGTACGGAATGTAATTTTCTCACATAGAAACTTAAAATTTGGCACGGGCATTGAATATGTTCTAAATAGGAAAAACTAATGGATCCCAACTCGATTATTCAATTCTATGCGCAAAAGAATTAGCGTCAAAATTTTACGTACGGAATGTATTTTTCTCACTTTCCAGTGTCATAGAAACGTGAAATTTGGCACGAGCATTGATTATGTCATAAATAGGAAAAGCTAATGGGTCCTAACTCGATTATTCAATTCTATGTGCAAAAGAATTAGCGTCCAAATTTTATGTACGGAATCCAATTTTCACACATAGAAACTTGAAATTTGGCACGAGCATTGATTATGTCATAAATAGGAAAAGCTAATGTGTCCCAACTCCGTTATTTAATTCTATGAGCAAAAGAATTAGCGTCCAAATGTTACGTACGGAATGTAATTTTCTCACATAGAAACTTAAAATTTGGCACGGGCATTGATTATGTCATAAATAAAAAAAGCTAATGGGTCCTAACTCGATTATTCAATTCTATGTGCAAAAGAATTAGCCTTCAAATTTTACGTACGGAATCCAATTTTCTCACATAGAAACTTGAAATTTGGCACGAGCATTGATTATGTCATAAATAGGAAAAGCTAATGGGTCCCAACTCGATTATTCAATTCTATGCGCAAAAGAATTAGCGTCCAAATTTTATGTACACTATCCAATTTTCTCACATAGAAACTTAAAATTTGGCACGGACATTGAATATGTTCTAAATAGGAAAAACTAATGGGTCCCAACTCGATTATTCAATTCTATGCGCAAAAGAATTAGCGTCAAAATTTTACGTACGGAATGTATTTTTCTCACTTTCCAGTGTCATAGAAACGTGAAATTTGGCACGAGCATTGATTATGTCATAAATAGGAAAAGCTAATGGGTCCAACTCGATTATTCAATTCTATGTGCAAAAGAATTAGCCTCCAAATTTTACGTACGGAATCCAATTTTCTCACATAGAAACTTGAAATTTGGCACGAGCATTAATTATGTCATAAATAGGAAAAGCTAATGGGTCCCAACTCGATTATTCAATTCTATGCGCAAAAGAATTAGCGTCCAAATTTTACGTACAGAATCCAATTTTCTCACATAGAAACTTAAAATTTGGAACGGGCATTGAATATGTCCTAAATAGGAAAAACTAATGTGTCTCAACTCGATTATTCAATTCTATGCGCAAAAGAATTAGCGTCAAAATTTTCCGTACGGAATGTATTTTTCTCACTTTCCAGTGTCATAGAAACGTGAAATTTGGCACGAGCATTGATTATGTCATGAATAGGAAAAGCTAATGGGTCCTAACTCGATTATTCAATTCTATGTGCAAAAGAATTAGCGTCAAAATTTTACGTATGGAATGTATGTTTCTCACTTTCCAGTGTCATAGAAACGTGAAATTTGGCACGAGCATTGATTATGTCATAAATAGGAAAAGCTAATGGGTCCCAACTCCGTTATTTAATTCTAGGCACTAAAGAATTAGCGCCCAAGTTTTACGTACGGAATGTAATTTTCTCACATAGAAACTTAAAATTTGGCACGGGCATTGATTATGTCATAAATAGGAAAAGCTAATGTGTCCCAACTCTGTTATTTAATTCTATGAGCAAAAGAATTAGCGTCCAAATGTTACGTACGGAATGTAATTTTCTCACATAGAAACTTAAAATTTGGCACAGGCATTGATTATGTCATAAATAAGAAAAGCTAATGGGTCCTAACTCGATTATTCAATTCTATGTGCAAAAGAATAAGCCTTCAAATTTTACGTACGGAATCCAATTTTCTCACATAGAAACTTGAAATTTGGCACGAGCATTGATTATGTCATAAATAGGAAAAGCTAATGGGTCCCAACTCGATTATTCAATTCTATGCGCAAAAGAATTAGCGTCCAAATTTTATGTACACTATCCAATTTTCTCACATAGAAACTTAAAATTTGGCACGGGCATTGAATATGTTCTAAATAGGAAAAACTAATGGGTCCCAACTCGATTATTCAATTCTATGCGCAAAAGAATTAGCGTCAAAATTTTACGTACGGAATGTATTTTTCTCACTTTCCAGTGTCATAGAAACGTGAAATTTGGCACGAGCATTGATTATGTCATAAATAGGAAAAGCTAATGGGTCCAACTCGATTATTCAATTCTATGTGCAAAAGAATTAGCCTCCAAATTTTACGTACGGAATCCAATTTTCTCACATAGAAACTTGAAATTTGGCACGAGCATTGATTATGTCATAAATAGGAAAAGCTAATGTGTCCCAACTCCGTTATTTAATTCTATGAGCAAAAGAATTAGCGTCCAAATGTTACGTACGGAATGTAATTTTCTCACATAGAAACTTAAAATTTGGCACGGGCATTGATTATGTCATAAATAAGAAAAGCTAATGGGTCCTAACTCGATTATTCAATTCTATGTGCAAAAGAATTAGCCTTCAAATTTTACGTACGGAATCCAATTTTCTCACATAGAAACTTGAAATTTGGCACGAGCATTGATTATGTCATAAATAGGAAAAGCTAATGGGTCCCAACTCGATTATTCAATTCTATGCGCAAAAGAATTAGCGTCCAAATTTTATGTACACTATCCAATTTTCTCACATAGAAACTTAAAATTTGGCACGGGCATTGAATATGTTCTAAATAGGAAAAACTAATGGATCCCAACTCGATTATTCAATTCTATGCGCAAAAGAATTAGCGTCAAAATTTTACGTACGGAATGTATTTTTCTCACTTTCCAGTGTCATAGAAACGTGAAATTTGGCACGAGCATTGATTATGTCATAAATAGGAAAAGCTAATGGGTCCAACTCGATTATTCAATTCTATGTGCAAAAGAATTAGCGTCCAAATTTTATGTACGGAATCCAATTTTCTCACATAGAAACTTGAAATTTGGCACGAGCATTGATTATGTCATAAATAGGAAAAGCTAATGTGTCCCAACTCCGTTATTTAATTCTATGAGCAAAAGAATTAGCGTCCAAATGTTACGTACGGAATGTAATTTTCTCACATAGAAACTTAAAATTTGGCACGGGCATTGATTATGTCATAAATAAGAAAAGCTAATGGGTCCTAACTCGATTATTCAATTCTATGTGCAAAAGAATTAGCCTTCAAATTTTACGTACGGAATCCAATTTTCTCACATAGAAATTTGAAATTTGGCACGAGCATTGATTATGTCATAAATAGGAAAAGCTAATGGGTCCCAACTCGATTATTCAATTCTATGCGCAAAAGAATTAGCGTCCAAATTTTATGTACACTATCCAATTTTCTCACATAGAAACTTAAAATTTGGCACAGGCATTGAATATGTTCTAAATAGGAAAAACTAATGGGTCCCAACTCGATTATTCAATTCTATGCGCAAAAGAATTAGCGTCAAAATTTTACGTACGGAATGTATTTTTCTCACTTTCCAGTGTCATAGAAACGTGAAATTTGGCACGAGCATTGATTATGTCATAAATAGGAAAAGCTAATGGGTCCAACTCGATTATTCAATTCTATGTGCAAAAGAATTAGCCTCCAAATTTTACGTACGGAATGTATTTTTCTCACTTTCCAGTGTCATAGAAACGTGAAATTTGGCACGAGCATTGATTATGTCATAAATAGGAAAAGCTAATGGGTCCAACTCGATTATTCAATTCTATGTGCAAAAGAATTAGCCTCCAAATTTTATTTACGGAATCCAATTTTCTCACATAGAAACTTGAAATTTGGCACGAGCATTAATTATGTCATAAATAGGAAAAGCTAATGGGTCCCAACTCGATTATTCAATTCTATGCGCAAAAGAATTAGCGTCCAAATTTTACGTACAGAATCCAATTTTCTCACATAGAAACTTAAAATTTGGAACGGGCATTGAATATGTCCTAAATAGGAAAAACTAATGTGTCTCAACTCGATTATTCAATTCTATGCGCAAAAGAATTAGCATCAAAATTTTCCGTACGGAATGTATTTTTCTCACTTTCCAGTGTCATAGAAACGTGAAATTTGGCACGAGCATTGATTATGTCATGAATAGGAAAAGCTAATGGGTCCTAACTCGATTATTCAATTCTATGTGCAAAAGAATTAGCGTCAAAATTTTACGTATGGAATGTATTTTTCTCACTTTCCAGTGTCATAGAAACGTGAAATTTGGCACGAGCATTGATTATGTCATAAATAGGAAAAGCTAATGGGTCCCAACTCCGTTATTTAATTCTAGGCACTAAAGAATTAGCGCCCAAGTTTTACGTACGGAATGTAATTTTCTCACATAGAAACTTAAAATTTGGCACGGGCATTGATTATGTCATAAATAGGAAAAGCTAATTGGTCCTAACTCAATTATTCAATTCTATGTGCAAAAGAATTAGCGTCAAAATTTTACGTACAGAATCCAATTTTCTCACATAGAAACTTGAAATTTGGCACGAGCATTGATTATGTCATAAATAGGAAAAGCTAAAGGGTCCCAACTCCGTTATTTAATTCTAGGCACAAAAGTATTAGCGTCCAAGTTTTACGTATGGAATGTAATTTTCTCACATAGAAACTTAAAATTTGGCACGGGCATTGATTATGTCATAAATAAGAAAAGCTAATGGGTCCTAACTAGATTATTCAATTCTATGTGCAAAAGAATTAGCGTCCAAATTTTTTATATACAGAATCCAATTTTCTCACATAGAAACTTGAAATTTGGCACGAGCATTGATTATGTCATAAATAGGAAAAGCTAATGTGTCCCAACTCCGTTATTTAATTCTATGAGCAAAAGAATTAGCGTCCAAATGTTACGTACGGAATGTAATTTTCTCACATAGAAACTTAAAATTTGGCACGGGCATTGATTATGTCATAAATAAGAAAAGCTAATGGGTCCTAACTCGATTATTCAATTCTATGTGCAAAAGAATTAGCCTTCAAATTTTACGTACGGAATCCAATTTTCTCACATAGAAACTTGAAATTTGGCACGAGCATTGATTATGTCATAAATAGGAAAAGCTAATGGGTCCCAACTCGATTATTCAATTCTATGCGCAAAAGAATTAGCGTCCAAATTTTATGTACACTATCCAATTTTCTCACATAGAAACTTAAAATTTGGCACGGGCATTGAATATGTTCTAAATAGGAAAAACTAATGGATCCCAACTCGATTATTCAATTCTATGCGCAAAAGAATTAGCGTCAAAATTTTACGTACGGAATGTATTTTTCTCACTTTCCAGTGTCATAGAAACGTGAAATTTGGCACGAGCATTGATTATGTCATAAATAGGAAAAGCTAATGGGTCCAACTCGATTATTCAATTCTATGTGCAAAAGAATTAGCGTCCAAATTTTATGTACGGAATCCAATTTTCTCACATAGAAACTTGAAATTTGGCACGAGCATTGATTATGTCATAAATAGGAAAAGCTAATGTGTCCCAACTCCGTTATTTAATTCTATGAGCAAAAGAATTAGCGTCCAAATGTTACGTACGGAATGTAATTTTCTCACATAGAAACTTAAAATTTGGCACGGGCATTGATTATGTCATAAATAAGAAAAGCTAATGGGTCCTAACTCGATTATTCAATTCTATGTGCAAAAGAATTAGCCTTCAAATTTTACGTACGGAATCCAATTTTCTCACATAGAAATTTGAAATTTGGCACGAGCATTGATTATGTCATAAATAGGAAAAGCTAATGGGTCCCAACTCGATTATTCAATTCTATGCGCAAAAGAATTAGCGTCCAAATTTTATGTACACTATCCAATTTTCTCACATAGAAACTTAAAATTTGGCACAGGCATTGAATATGTTCTAAATAGGAAAAACTAATGGGTCCCAACTCGATTATTCAATTCTATGCGCAAAAGAATTAGCGTCAAAATTTTACGTACGGAATGTATTTTTCTCACTTTCCAGTGTCATAGAAACGTGAAATTTGGCACGAGCATTGATTATGTCATAAATAGGAAAAGCTAATGGGTCCAACTCGATTATTCAATTCTATGTGCAAAAGAATTAGCCTCCAAATTTTACGTACGGAATGTATTTTTCTCACTTTCCAGTGTCATAGAAACGTGAAATTTGGCACGAGCATTGATTATGTCATAAATAGGAAAAGCTAATGGGTCCAACTCGATTATTCAATTCTATGTGCAAAAGAATTAGCCTCCAAATTTTATGTACGGAATCCAATTTTCTCACATAGAAACTTGAAATTTGGCACGAGCATTAATTATGTCATAAATAGGAAAAGCTAATGGGTCCCAACTCGATTATTCAATTCTATGCGCAAAAGAATTAGCGTCCAAATTTTACGTACAGAATCCAATTTTCTCACATAGAAACTTAAAATTTGGAACGGGCATTGAATATGTCCTAAATAGGAAAAACTAATGTGTCTCAACTCGATTATTCAATTCTATGCGCAAAAGAATTAGCATCAAAATTTTCCGTACGGAATGTATTTTTCTCACTTTCCAGTGTCATAGAAACGTGAAATTTGGCACGAGCATTGATTATGTCATGAATAGGAAAAGCTAATAGGTCCTAACTCGATTATTCAATTCTATGTGCAAAAGAATTAGCGTCAAAATTTTACGTATGGAATGTATTTTTCTCACTTTCCAGTGTCATAGAAACGTGAAATTTGGCACGAGCATTGATTATGTCATAAATAGGAAAAGCTAATGGGTCCCAACTCCGTTATTTAATTCTAGGCACTAAAGAATTAGCGCCCAAGTTTTACGTACGGAATGTAATTTTCTCACATAGAAACTTAAAATTTGGCACGGGCATTGATTATGTCATAAATAGGAAAAGCTAATTGGTCCTAACTCAATTATTCAATTCTATGTGCAAAAGAATTAGCGTCAAAATTTTACGTACAGAATCCAATTTTCTCACATAGAAACTTGAAATTTGGCACGAGCATTGATTATGTCATAAATAGGAAAAGCTAAAGGGTCCCAACTCCGTTATTTAATTCTAGGCACAAAAGTATTAGCGTCCAAGTTTTACGTATGGAATGTAATTTTCTCACATAGAAACTTAAAATTTGGCACGGGCATTGATTATGTCATAAATAAGAAAAGCTAATGGGTCCTAACTAGATTATTCAATTCTATGTGCAAAAGAATTAGCGTCCAAATTTTTTATATACAGAATCCAATTTTCTCACATAGAAACTTGAAATTTGGCACGAGCATTGATTATGTCATAAATAGGAAAAGCTAATGGGTACCAACTCCGTTATTTAATTCTATGAGCAAAAGAATTAGCGTCCAAATGTTACGTACGGAATGTAATTTTCTCACATAGAAACTTAAAATTTGGCACGGGCATTGATTATGTCATAAATAAGAAAAGCTAATGGGTCCTAACTCGATTATTCAATTCTATGTGCAAAAGAATTAGCCTTCAAATTTTACGTACGGAATCCAATTTTCTCACATAGAAACGTGAAATTTGGCACGAGCATTGATTATGTCATAAATAGGAAAAGCTAATGGGTCCCAACTCGATTATTCAATTCTATGCGCAAAAGAATTAGCGTCCAAATTTTATGTACACTATCCAATTTTCTCACATAGAAACTTAAAATTTGGCACGGGCATTGAATATGTTCTAAATAGGAAAAACTAATGGGTCCCAACTCGATTATTCAATTCTATGCGCAAAAGAATTAGCGTCAAAATTTTACGTACGGAATGTATTTTTCTCACTTTCCAGTGTCATAGAAACGTGAAATTTGGCACGAGCATTGATTATGTCATGAATAGGAAAAGCTAATGGGTCCTAACTCGATTATTCAATTCTATGTGCAAAAGAATTAGCGTCAAAATTTTACGTATGGAATGTATTTTTCTCACTTTCCAGTGTCATAAAAACGTGAAATTTGGCACGAGCATTGATTATGTCATAAATAGGAAAAGCTAATGGGTCCCAACTCCGTTATTTAATTCTAGGCACTAAAGAATTAGCGCCCAAGTTTTACGTACGGAATGTAATTTTCTCACATAGAAACTTAAAATTTGGCACGGGCATTGAATATGTTCTAAATAGGAAAAACTAATGGATCCCAACTCGATTATTCAATTCTATGCGCAAAAGAATTAGCGTCAAAATTTTACGTACGGAATGTATTTTTCTCACTTTCCAGTGTCATAGAAACGTGAAATTTGGCACGAGCATTGATTATGTCATAAATAGGAAAAGCTAATGGGTCCTAACTCGATTATTCAATTCTATGTGCAAAAGAATTAGCGTCCAAATTTTATGTACGGAATCCAATTTTCACACATAGAAACTTGAAATTTGGCACGAGCATTGATTATGTCATAAATAGGAAAAGCTAATGTGTCCCAACTCCGTTATTTAATTCTATGAGCAAAAGAATTAGCGTCCAAATGTTACGTACGGAATGTAATTTTCTCACATAGAAACTTAAAATTTGGCACGGGCATTGATTATGTCATAAATAAGAAAAGCTAATGGGTCCTAACTCGATTATTCAATTCTATGTGCAAAAGAATTAGCCTTCAAATTTTACGTACGGAATCCAATTTTCTCACATAGAAACTTGAAATTTGGCACGAGCATTGATTATGTCATAAATAGGAAAAGCTAATGGGTCCCAACTCGATTATTCAATTCTATGCGCAAAAGAATTAGCGTCCAAATTTTATGTACACTATCCAATTTTCTCACATAGAAACTTAAAATTTGGCACGGGCATTGAATATGTTCTAAATAGGAAAAACTAATGGATCCCAACTCGATTATTCAATTCTATGCGCAAAAGAATTAGCGTCAAAATTTTACGTACGGAATGTATTTTTCTCACTTTCCAGTGTCATAGAAACGTGAAATTTGGCACGAGCATTGATTATGTCATAAATAGGAAAAGCTAATGGGTCCAACTCGATTATTCAATTCTATGTGCAAAAGAATTAGCGTCCAAATTTTATGTACGGAATCCAATTTTCTCACATAGAAACTTGAAATTTGGCACGAGCATTGATTATGTCATAAATAGGAAAAGCTAATGTGTCCCAACTCCGTTATTTAATTCTATGAGCAAAAGAATTAGCGTCCAAATGTTACGTACGGAATGTAATTTTCTCACATAGAAACTTAAAATTTGGCACGGGCATTGATTATGTCATAAATAAGAAAAGCTAATGGGTCCTAACTCGATTATTCAATTCTATGTGCAAAAGAATTAGCCTTCAAATTTTACGTACGGAATCCAATTTTCTCACATAGAAATTTGAAATTTGGCACGAGCATTGATTATGTCATAAATAGGAAAAGCTAATGGGTCCCAACTCGATTATTCAATTCTATGCGCAAAAGAATTAGCGTCCAAATTTTATGTACACTATCCAATTTTCTCACATAGAAACTTAAAATTTGGCACAGGCATTGAATATGTTCTAAATAGGAAAAACTAATGGGTCCCAACTCGATTATTCAATTCTATGCGCAAAAGAATTAGCGTCAAAATTTTACGTACGGAATGTATTTTTCTCACTTTCCAGTGTCATAGAAACGTGAAATTTGGCACGAGCATTGATTATGTCATAAATAGGAAAAGCTAATGGGTCCAACTCGATTATTCAATTCTATGTGCAAAAGAATTAGCCTCCAAATTTTACGTACGGAATGTATTTTTCTCACTTTCCAGTGTCATAGAAACGTGAAATTTGGCACGAGCATTGATTATGTCATAAATAGGAAAAGCTAATGGGTCCAACTCGATTATTCAATTCTATGTGCAAAAGAATTAGCCTCCAAATTTTATGTACGGAATCCAATTTTCTCACATAGAAACTTGAAATTTGGCACGAGCATTAATTATGTCATAAATAGGAAAAGCTAATGGGTCCCAACTCGATTATTCAATTCTATGCGCAAAAGAATTAGCGTCCAAATTTTACGTACAGAATCCAATTTTCTCACATAGAAACTTAAAATTTGGAACGGGCATTGAATATGTCCTAAATAGGAAAAACTAATGTGTCTCAACTCGATTATTCAATTCTATGCGCAAAAGAATTAGCATCAAAATTTTCCGTACGGAATGTATTTTTCTCACTTTCCAGTGTCATAGAAACGTGAAATTTGGCACGAGCATTGATTATGTCATGAATAGGAAAAGCTAATAGGTCCTAACTCGATTATTCAATTCTATGTGCAAAAGAATTAGCGTCAAAATTTTACGTATGGAATGTATTTTTCTCACTTTCCAGTGTCATAGAAACGTGAAATTTGGCACGAGCATTGATTATGTCATAAATAGGAAAAGCTAATGGGTCCCAACTCCGTTATTTAATTCTAGGCACTAAAGAATTAGCGCCCAAGTTTTACGTACGGAATGTAATTTTCTCACATAGAAACTTAAAATTTGGCACGGGCATTGATTATGTCATAAATAGGAAAAGCTAATTGGTCCTAACTCAATTATTCAATTCTATGTGCAAAAGAATTAGCGTCAAAATTTTACGTACAGAATCCAATTTTCTCACATAGAAACTTGAAATTTGGCACGAGCATTGATTATGTCATAAATAGGAAAAGCTAAAGGGTCCCAACTCCGTTATTTAATTCTAGGCACAAAAGTATTAGCGTCCAAGTTTTACGTATGGAATGTAATTTTCTCACATAGAAACTTAAAATTTGGCACGGGCATTGATTATGTCATAAATAAGAAAAGCTAATGGGTCCTAACTAGATTATTCAATTCTATGTGCAAAAGAATTAGCGTCCAAATTTTTTATATACAGAATCCAATTTTCTCACATAGAAACTTGAAATTTGGCACGAGCATTGATTATGTCATAAATAGGAAAAGCTAATGGGTACCAACTCCGTTATTTAATTCTATGAGCAAAAGAATTAGCGTCCAAATGTTACGTACGGAATGTAATTTTCTCACATAGAAACTTAAAATTTGGCACGGGCATTGATTATGTCATAAATAAGAAAAGCTAATGGGTCCTAACTCGATTATTCAATTCTATGTGCAAAAGAATTAGCCTTCAAATTTTACGTACGGAATCCAATTTTCTCACATAGAAACGTGAAATTTGGCACGAGCATTGATTATGTCATAAATAGGAAAAGCTAATGGGTCCCAACTCGATTATTCAATTCTATGCGCAAAAGAATTAGCGTCCAAATTTTATGTACACTATCCAATTTTCTCACATAGAAACTTAAAATTTGGCACGGGCATTGAATATGTTCTAAATAGGAAAAACTAATGGGTCCCAACTCGATTATTCAATTCTATGCGCAAAAGAATTAGCGTCAAAATTTTACGTACGGAATGTATTTTTCTCACTTTCCAGTGTCATAGAAACGTGAAATTTGGCACGAGCATTGATTATGTCATGAATAGGAAAAGCTAATGGGTCCTAACTCGATTATTCAATTCTATGTGCAAAAGAATTAGCGTCAAAATTTTACGTATGGAATGTATTTTTCTCACTTTCCAGTGTCATAAAAACGTGAAATTTGGCACGAGCATTGATTATGTCATAAATAGGAAAAGCTAATGGGTCCCAACTCCGTTATTTAATTCTAGGCACTAAAGAATTAGCGCCCAAGTTTTACGTACGGAATGTAATTTTCTCACATAGAAACTTAAAATTTGGCACGGGCATTGAATATGTTCTAAATAGGAAAAACTAATGGATCCCAACTCGATTATTCAATTCTATGCGCAAAAGAATTAGCGTCAAAATTTTACGTACGGAATGTATTTTTCTCACTTTCCAGTGTCATAGAAACGTGAAATTTGGCACGAGCATTGATTATGTCATAAATAGGAAAAGCTAATGGGTCCTAACTCGATTATTCAATTCTATGTGCAAAAGAATTAGCGTCCAAATTTTATGTACGGAATCCAATTTTCACACATAGAAACTTGAAATTTGGCACGAGCATTGATTATGTCATAAATAGGAAAAGCTAATGTGTCCCAACTCCGTTATTTAATTCTATGAGCAAAAGAATTAGCGTCCAAATGTTACGTACGGAATGTAATTTTCTCACATAGAAACTTAAAATTTGGCACGGGCATTGATTATGTCATAAATAAGAAAAGCTAATGGGTCCTAACTCGATTATTCAATTCTATGTGCAAAAGAATTAGCCTTCAAATTTTACGTACGGAATCCAATTTTCTCACATAGAAACTTGAAATTTGGCACGAGCATTGATTATGTCATAAATAGGAAAAGCTAATGGGTCCCAACTCGATTATTCAATTCTATGCGCAAAAGAATTAGCGTCCAAATTTTATGTACACTATCCAATTTTCTCACATAGAAACTTAAAATTTGGCACGGGCATTGAATATGTTCTAAATAGGAAAAACTAATGGATCCCAACTCGATTATTCAATTCTATGCGCAAAAGAATTAGCGTCAAAATTTTACGTACGGAATGTATTTTTCTCACTTTCCAGTGTCATAGAAACGTGAAATTTGGCACGAGCATTGATTATGTCATAAATAGGAAAAGCTAATGGGTCCAACTCGATTATTCAATTCTATGTGCAAAAGAATTAGCGTCCAAATTTTATGTACGGAATCCAATTTTCTCACATAGAAACTTGAAATTTGGCACGAGCATTGATTATGTCATAAATAGGAAAAGCTAATGTGTCCCAACTCCGTTATTTAATTCTATGAGCAAAAGAATTAGCGTCCAAATGTTACGTACGGAATGTAATTTTCTCACATAGAAACTTAAAATTTGGCACGGGCATTGATTATGTCATAAATAAGAAAAGCTAATGGGTCCTAACTCGATTATTCAATTCTATGTGCAAAAGAATTAGCCTTCAAATTTTACGTACGGAATCCAATTTTCTCACATAGAAATTTGAAATTTGGCACGAGCATTGATTATGTCATAAATAGGAAAAGCTAATGGGTCCCAACTCGATTATTCAATTCTATGCGCAAAAGAATTAGCGTCCAAATTTTATGTACACTATCCAATTTTCTCACATAGAAACTTAAAATTTGGCACAGGCATTGAATATGTTCTAAATAGGAAAAACTAATGGGTCCCAACTCGATTATTCAATTCTATGCGCAAAAGAATTAGCGTCAAAATTTTACGTACGGAATGTATTTTTCTCACTTTCCAGTGTCATAGAAACGTGAAATTTGGCACGAGCATTGATTATGTCATAAATAGGAAAAGCTAATGGGTCCAACTCGATTATTCAATTCTATGTGCAAAAGAATTAGCCTCCAAATATTACGTACGGAATGTATTTTTCTCACTTTCCAGTGTCATAGAAACGTGAAATTTGGCACGAGCATTGATTATGTCATAAATAGGAAAAGCTAATGGGTCCAACTCGATTATTCAATTCTATGTGCAAAAGAATTAGCCTCCAAATTTTATGTACGGAATCCAATTTTCTCACATAGAAACTTGAAATTTGGCACGAGCATTAATTATGTCATAAATAGGAAAAGCTAATGGGTCCCAACTCGATTATTCAATTCTATGCGCAAAAGAATTAGCGTCCAAATTTTACGTACAGAATCCAATTTTCTCACATAGAAACTTAAAATTTGGAACGGGCATTGAATATGTCCTAAATAGGAAAAACTAATGTGTCTCAACTCGATTATTCAATTCTATGCGCAAAAGAATTAGCATCAAAATTTTCCGTACGGAATGTATTTTTCTCACTTTCCAGTGTCATAGAAACGTGAAATTTGGCACGAGCATTGATTATGTCATGAATAGGAAAAGCTAATGGGTCCTAACTCGATTATTCAATTCTATGTGCAAAAGAATTAGCGTCAAAATTTTACGTATGGAATGTATTTTTCTCACTTTCCAGTGTCATAGAAACGTGAAATTTGGCACGAGCATTGATTATGTCATAAATAGGAAAAGCTAATGGGTCCCAACTCCGTTATTTAATTCTAGGCACTAAAGAATTAGCGCCCAAGTTTTACGTACGGAATGTAATTTTCTCACATAGAAACTTAAAATTTGGCACGGGCATTGATTATGTCATAAATAGGAAAAGCTAATTGGTCCTAACTCAATTATTCAATTCTATGTGCAAAAGAATTAGCGTCAAAATTTTACGTACAGAATCCAATTTTCTCACATAGAAACTTGAAATTTGGCACGAGCATTGATTATGTCATAAATAGGAAAAGCTAAAGGGTCCCAACTCCGTTATTTAATTCTAGGCACAAAAGTATTAGCGTCCAAGTTTTACGTATGGAATGTAATTTTCTCACATAGAAACTTAAAATTTGGCACGGGCATTGATTATGTCATAAATAAGAAAAGCTAATGGGTCCTAACTAGATTATTCAATTCTATGTGCAAAAGAATTAGCGTCCAAATTTTTTATATACAGAATCCAATTTTCTCACATAGAAACTTGAAATTTGGCACGAGCATTGATTATGTCATAAATAGGAAAAGCTAATGTGTCCCAACTCCGTTATTTAATTCTATGAGCAAAAGAATTAGCGTCCAAATGTTACGTACGGAATGTAATTTTCTCACATAGAAACTTAAAATTTGGCACGGGCATTGATTATGTCATAAATAAGAAAAGCTAATGGGTCCTAACTCGATTATTCAATTCTATGTGCAAAAGAATTAGCCTTCAAATTTTACGTACGGAATCCAATTTTCTCACATAGAAACGTGAAATTTGGCACGAGCATTGATTATGTCATAAATAGGAAAAGCTAATGGGTCCCAACTCGATTATTCAATTCTATGCGCAAAAGAATTAGCGTCCAAATTTTATGTACACTATCCAATTTTCTCACATAGAAACTTAAAATTTGGCACGGGCATTGAATATGTTCTAAATAGGAAAAACTAATGGGTCCCAACTCGATTATTCAATTCTATGCGCAAAAGAATTAGCGTCAAAATTTTACGTACGGAATGTATTTTTCTCACTTTCCAGTGTCATAGAAACGTGAAATTTGGCACGAGCATTGATTATGTCATGAATAGGAAAAGCTAATGGGTCCTAACTCGATTATTCAATTCTATGTGCAAAAGAATTAGCGTCAAAATTTTACGTATGGAATGTATTTTTCTCACTTTCCAGTGTCATAGAAACGTGAAATTTGGCACGAGCATTGATTATGTCATAAATAGGAAAAGCTAATGGGTCCCAACTCCGTTATTTAATTCTAGGCACTAAAGAATTAGCGCCCAAGTTTTACGTACGGAATGTAATTTTCTCACATAGAAACTTAAAATTTGGCACGGGCATTGAATATGTTCTAAATAGGAAAAACTAATGGATCCCAACTCGATTATTCAATTCTATGCGCAAAAGAATTAGCGTCAAAATTTTACGTACGGAATGTATTTTTCTCACTTTCCAGTGTCATAGAAACGTGAAATTTGGCACGAGCATTGATTATGTCATAAATAGGAAAAGCTAATGGGTCCTAACTCGATTATTCAATTCTATGTGCAAAAGAATTAGCGTCCAAATTTTATGTACGGAATCCAATTTTCACACATAGAAACTTGAAATTTGGCACGAGCATTGATTATGTCATAAATAGGAAAAGCTAATGTGTCCCAACTCCGTTATTTAATTCTATGAGCAAAAGAATTAGCGTCCAAATGTTACGTACGGAATGTAATTTTCTCACATAGAAACTTAAAATTTGGCACGGGCATTGATTATGTCATAAATAAGAAAAGCTAATGGGTCCTAACTCGATTATTCAATTCTATGTGCAAAAGAATTAGCCTTCAAATTTTACGTACGGAATCCAATTTTCTCACATAGAAACTTGAAATTTGGCACGAGCATTGATTATGTCATAAATAGGAAAAGCTAATGGGTCCCAACTCGATTATTCAATTCTATGCGCAAAAGAATTAGCGTCCAAATTTTATGTACACTATCCAATTTTCTCACATAGAAACTTAACATTTGGCACGGGCATTGAATATGTTCTAAATAGGAAAAACTAATGGGTCCCAACTCGATTATTCAATTCTATGCGCAAAAGAATTAGCGTCAAAATTTTACGTACGGAATGTATTTTTCTCACTTTCCAGTGTCATAGAAACGTGAAATTTGGCACGAGCATTGATTATGTCATAAATAGGAAAAGCTAATGGGTCCAACTCGATTATTCAATTCTATGTGCAAAAGAATTAGCCTCCAAATTTTACGTACGGAATGTATTTTTCTCACTTTCCAGTGTCATAGAAACGTGAAATTTGGCACGAGCATTGATTATGTCATAAATAGGAAAAGCTAATGGGTCCAACTCGATTATTCAATTCTATGTGCAAAAGAATTAGCCTCCAAATTTTACGTACGGAATCCAATTTTCTCACATAGAAACTTGAAATTTGGCACGAGCATTAATTATGTCATAAATAGGAAAAGCTAATGGGTCCCAACTCGATTATTCAATTCTATGCGCAAAAGAATTAGCGTCCAAATTTTACGTACAGAATCCAATTTTCTCACATAGAAACTTAAAATTTGGAACGGGCATTGAATATATCCTAAATAGGAAAAACTAATGTGTCTCAACTCGATTATTCAATTCTATGCGCAAAAGAATTAGCGTCAAAATTTTCCGTACGGAATGTATTTTTCTCACTTTCCAGTGTCATAGAAACGTGAAATTTGGCACGAGCATTGATTATGTCATGAATAGGAAAAGCTAATGGGTCCTAACTCGATTATTCAATTCTATGTGCAAAAGAATTAGCGTCAAAATTTTACGTATGGAATGTATTTTTCTCACTTTCCATTGTCATAGAAACGTGAAATTTGGCACGAGCATTGATTATGTCATAAATAGGAAAAGCTAATGGGTCCCAACTCCGTTATTTAATTCTAGGCACTAAAGAATTAGCGCCCAAGTTTTACGTACGGAATGTAATTTTCTCACGTAGAAACTTAAAATTTGGCACGGGCATTGATTATGTCATAAATAGGAAAAGCTAATTGGTCCTAACTCAATTATTCAATTCTATGTGCAAAAGAATTAGCGTCAAAATTTTACGTACAGAATCCAATTTTCTCACATAGAAACTTGAAATTTGGCACGAGCATTGATTATGTCATAAATAGGAAAAGCTAAAGGGTCCCAACTCCGTTATTTAATTCTAGGCACAAATGTATTAGCGTCCAAGTTTTACGTATGGAATGTAATTTTCTCACATAGAAACTTAAAATTTGGCACGGGCATTGATTATGTCATAAATAGGAAAAGCTAACGGGTCCTAACTAGATTATTCAATTCTATGTGCAAAAGAATTAGCGTCCAAATTTTTTATATACAGAATTCAATTTTCTCACATAGAAACTTGAAATTTGGCACGAGCATTGATTATGTCATAAATAGGAAAAGCTAATGTGTCCCAACTCCGTTATTTAATTCTATGAGCAAAAGAATTAGCGTCCAAATGTTACGTACGGAATGTAATTTTCTCACATAGAAACTTAAAATTTGGCACGGGCATTGATTATGTCATAAATAAGAAAAGCTAATGGGTCCTAACTCGATTATTCAATTCTATGTGCAAAAGAATTAGCCTTCAAATTTTACGTACGGAATCCAATTTTCTCACATAGAAACTTGAAATTTGGCACGAGCATTGATTATGTCATAAATAGGAAAAGCTAATGGGTCCCAACTCGATTATTCAATTCTATGCGCAAAAGAATTAGCGTCCAAATTTTATGTACACTATCCAATTTTCTCACATAGAAACTTAAAATTTGGCACGGGCATTGAATATGTTCTAAATAGGAAAAACTAATGGGTCCCAACTCGATTATTCACTTCTATGCGCAAAAGAATTAGCGTCAAAATTTTACGTACGGAATGTATTTTTCTCACTTTCCAGTGTCATAGAAACGTGAAATTTGGCACGAGCATTGATTATGTCATAAATAGGAAAAGCTAATGGGTCCAACTCGATTATTCAATTCTATGTGCAAAAGAATTAGCCTCCAAATTTTACGTACGGAATCCAATTTTCTCACATAGAAACTTGAAATTTGGCACGAGCATTGATTATGTCATAAATAGGAAAAGCTAATGTGTCTCAACTCCGTTATTTAATTCTATGAGCAAAAGAATTAGCGTCCAAATGTTACGTACGGAATGTAATTTTCTCACATAGAAACTTAAAATTTGGCACGGGCATTGATTATGTCATAAATAAGAAAAACTAATGGGTCCTAACTCGATTATTCAATTCTATGTGCAAAAGAATTAGCCTTCAAATTTTACGTACGGAATCCAATTTTCTCACATAGAAACTTGAAATTTGGCACGAGCATTGATTATGTCATAAATAGGAAAAGCTAATGGGTCCAACTCGATTATTCAATTCTATGTGCAAAAGAATTAGCCTCCAAATTTTACGTACGGAATCCAATTTTCTCACATAGAAACTTGAAATTTGGCACGAGCATTGATTATGTCATAAATAGGAAAAGCTAATGGGTCCCAACTCGATTATTCAATTCTATGCGCAAAAGAATTAGCGTCCAAATTTTATGTACACTATCCAATTTTCTCACATAGAAACTTAAAATTTGGCACGGGCATTGAATATGTTCTAAAAATGAAAAACTAATGGGTCCCAACTCGATTATTCAATTCTATGCGCAAAAGAATTAGCGTCAAAATTTTACGTACGGAATGTATTTTTCTCACTTTCCAGTGTCATAGAAACGTGAAATTTGGCACGAGCATTGATTATGTCATAAATAGGAAAAGCTAATGGGTCCAACTCGATTATTCAATTCTATGTGCAAAAGAATTAGCCTCCAAATTTTACGTACGGAATCCAATTTTCTCACATAGAAACTTAAAATTTGGCACGGGCATTGAATATGTTCTAAATAGGAAAAACTAATGGATCCCAACTCGATTATTCAATTCTATGCGCAAAAGAATTAGCGTCAAAATTTTACGTACGGAATGTATTTTTCTCACTTTCCAGTGTCATAGAAACGTGAAATTTGGCACGAGCATTGATTATGTCATAAATAGGAAAAGCTAATGGGTCCAACTCGATTATTCAATTCTATGTGCAAAAGAATTAGCGTCCAAATTTTATGTACGGAATCCAATTTTCTCACATAGAAACTTGAAATTTGGCACGAGCATTAATTATGTCATAAATAGGAAAAGCTAATGGGTCCCAACTCGATTATTCAATTCTATGCGCAAAAGAATTAGCGTCCAAATTTTACGTACAGAATCCAATTTTCTCACATAGAAACTTAAAATTTGGAACGGGCATTGAATATGTCCTAAATAGGAAAAACTAATGTGTCTCAACTCGATTATTTAATTCTATGCGCAAAAGAATTAGCGTCAAAATTTTCCGTACGGAATGTATTTTTCTCACTTTCCAGTGTCATAGAAACGTGAAATTTGGCACGAGCATTGATTATGTCATGAATAGGAAAAGCTAATGGGTCCTAACTCGATTATTCAATTCTATGTGCAAAAGAATTAGCGTCAAAATTTTACGTATGGAATGTATTTTTCTCACTTTCCAGTGTCATAGAAACGTGAAATTTGGCACGAGCATTGATTATGTCATAAATAGGAAAAGCTAATGGGTCCCAACTCCGTTATTTAATTCTAGGCACTAAAGAATTAGCGCCCAAGTTTTACGTATGGAATGTAATTTTCTCACATAGAAACTTAAAATTTGGCACGGGCATTGATTATGTCATAAATAGGAAAAGCTAATTGGTCCTAACTCAATTATTCAATTCTATGTGCAAAAGAATTAGCGTCAAAATTTTACGTACAGAATCCAATTTTCTCACATAGAAACTTGAAATTTGGCACGAGCATTGATTATGTCATAAATAGGAAAAGCTAAAGGGTCCCAACTCCGTTATTTAATTCTAGGCACAAAAGTATTAGCGTCCAAGTTTTACGTATGGAATGTAATTTTCTCACATAGAAAGTTAAAATTTGGCACGGGCATTGATTATGTCATAAATAGGAAAAGCTAACGGGTCCTAACTAGATTATTCAATTCTATGTGCAAAAGAATTAGCGTCCAAATTTTTTATATACAGAATTCAATTTTCTCACATAGAAACTTGAAATTTGGCACGAGCATTGATTATGTCATAAATAGGAAAAGCTAATGTGTCCCAACTCCGTTATTTAATTCTATGAGCAAAAGAATTAGCGTCCAAATGTTACGTACGGAATGTAATTTTCTCACATAGAAACTTAAAATTTGGCACGGGCATTGATTATGTCATAAATAAGAAAAGCTAATGGGTCCTAACTCGATTATTCAATTCTATGTGCAAAAGAATTAGCCTTCAAATTTTACGTACGGAATCCAATTTTCTCACATAGAAACTTGAAATTTGGCACGAGCATTGATTATGTCATAAATAGGAAAAGCTAATGGGTCCCAACTCGATTATTCAATTCTATGCGCAAAAGAATTAGCGTCCAAATTTTATGTACACTATCCAATTTTCTCACATAGAAACTTAAAATTTGGCACGGGCATTGAATATGTTCTAAATAGGAAAAACTAATGGGTCCCAACTCGATTATTCAATTCTATGCGCAAAAGAATTAGCGTCAAAATTTTACGTACGGAATGTATTTTTCTCACTTTCCAGTGTCATAGAAACGTGAAATTTGGCACGAGCATTGATTATGTCATAAATAGGAAAAGCTAATGGGTCCAACTCGATTATTCAATTCAATGTGCAAAAGAATTAGCCTCCAAATTTTACGTACGGAATCCAATTTTCTCACATAGAAACTTGAAATTTGGCACGAGCATTGATTATGTCATAAATAGGAAAAGCTAATGTGTCCCAACTCCGTTATTTAATTCTATGAGCAAAAGAATTAGCGTCCAAATGTTACGTACGGAATGTAATTTTCTCACATAGAAACTTAAAATTTGGCACGGGCATTGATTATGTCATAAATAAGAAAAGCTAATGGGTCCTAACTCGATTATTCAATTCTATGTGCAAAAGAATTAGCCTTCAAATTTTACGTACGGAATCCAATTTTCTCACATAGAAACTTGAAATTTGGCACGAGCATTGATTATGTCATAAATAGGAAAAGCTAATGGGTCCCAACTCGATTATTCAATTCTATGCGCAAAAGAATTAGCGTCCAAATTTTATGTACACTATCCAATTTTCTCACATAGAAACTTAAAATTTGGCACGGGCATTGAATGTGTTCTAAATAGGAAAAACTAATGGATCCCAACTCGATTATTCAATTCTATGCGCAAAAGAATTAGCGTCAAAATTTTACGTACGGAATGTATTTTTCTCACTTTCCAGTGTCATAGAAACGTGAAATTTGGCACGAGCATTGATTATGTCATAAATAGGAAAAGCTAATGGGTCCAACTCGATTATTCAATTCTATGTGCAAAAGAATTAGCGTCCAAATTTTATGTACGGAATCCAATTTTCTCACATAGAAACTTGAAATTTGGCACGAGCATTGATTATGTCATAAATAGGAAAAGCTAAAGGGTCCCAACTCCGTTATTTAATTCTAGGCACAAAAGAATTAGCGTCCAAGTTTTACGTATGGAATGTAATTTTCTCACATAGAAACTTAAAATTTGGCACGGGCATTGATTATGTCATAAATAGGAAAAGCTAATTGGTCCTAACTCAATTATTCAATTCTATGTGCAAAAGAATTAGCGTCAAAATTTTACGTACAGAATCCAATTTTCTCACATAGAAACTTGAAATTTGGCACGAGCATTGATTATGTCATAAATAGGAAAAGCTAAAGGGTCCCAACTCCGTTATTTAATTCTAGGCACAAAAGAATTAGCGTCCAAGTTTTACGTATGGAATGTAATTTTCTCACATAGAAACTTAAAATTTGGCACGGGCATTGATTATGTCATAAATAGGAAAAGCTAATGGGTCCTAACTAGATTATTCAATTCTATGTGCAAAAGAATTAGCGTCCAAATTTTACATACAGAATCCAATTTTCTCACATAGAAACTTGAAATTTGGCACGAGCATTGATTATGTCATAAATAGGAAAAGCTAATGTGTCCCAACTCCGTTATTTAATTCTATGAGCAAAAGAATTAGCGTCCAAATGTTACGTACGGAATGTAATTTTCTCACATAGAAACTTGAAATTTGGCACGGGCATTGATTATGTCATAAATAAGAAAAGCTAATGGGTCCTAACTCGATTATTCAATTCTATGTGCAAAAGAATTAGCCTTCAAATTTTACGTACGGAATCCAATTTTCTCACATAGAAACTTGAAATTTGGCACGAGCATTGATTATGTCATAAATAGGAAAAGCTAATGGGTCCCAACTCGATTATTCAATTCTATGCGCAAAAGAATTAGCGTCCAAATTTTATGTACACTATCCAATTTTCTCACATAGAAACTTAAAATTTGGCACGGGCATTGAATATGTTCTAAATAGGAAAAACTAATGGGTCCCAACTCGATTATTCAATTCTATGCGCAAAAGAATTAGCGTCAAAATTTTACGTACGGAATGTATTTTTCTCACTTTCCAGTGTCATAGAAACGTGAAATTTGGCACGAGCATTGATTATGTCATAAATAGGAAAAGCTAATGGGTCCAACTCGATTATTCAATTCTATGTGCAAAAGAATTAGCCTCCAAATTTTACGTACGGAATCCAATTTTCTCACATAGAAACTTGAAATTTGGCACGAGCATTGATTATGTCATAAATAGGAAAAGCTAATGGGTCCCAACTCAATTATTCAATTCTATGCGCAAAAGAATTAGCGTCCAAATTTTATGTACACTATCCAATTTTCTCACATAGAAACTTAAAATTTGGCACGGGCATTGAATATGTTCTAAATATGAAAAACTAATGGGTCCCAACTCGATTATTCAATTCTATGCGCAAAAGAATTAGCGTCAAAATTTTACGTACGGAATGTATTTTTCTCACTTTCCAGTGTCATAGAAACGTGAAATTTGGCACGAGCATTGATTATGTCATAAATAGGAAAAGCTAATGGGTCCAACTCGATTATTCAATTCTATGTGCAAAAGAATAAGCCTCCAAATTTTACGTACGGAATCCAATTTTCTCACATAGAAACTTGAAATTTGGCACGAGCATTGATTATGTCATAAATAGGAAAAGCTAATGGGTCCCAACTCGATTATTCAATTCTATGCGCAAAAGAATTAGCGTCCAAATTTTATGTACACTATCCAATTTTCTCACATAGAAACTTAAAATTTGGCACGGGCATTGAATATGTTCTAAATAGGAAAAACTAATGGATCCCAACTCGATTATTCAATTCTATGCGCAAAAGAATTAGCGTCAAAATTTTACGTACGGAATGTATTTTTCTCACTTTCCAGTGTCATAGAAACGTGAAATTTGGCACGAGCATTGATTATGTCATAAATAGGAAAAGCTAATGGGTCCAACTCGATTATTCAATTCTATGTGCAAAAGAATTAGCGTCCAAATTTTATGTACGGAATCCAATTTTCTCACATAGAAACTTGAAATTTGGCACGAGCATTGATTATGTCATAAATAGGAAAAGCTAAAGGGTCCCAACTCCGTTATTTAATTCTAGGCACAAAAGAATTAGCGTCCAAGTTTTACGTATGGAATGTAATTTTCTCACATAGAAACTTAAAATTTGGCACGGGCATTGATTATGTCATAAATAGGAAAAGCTAATTGGTCCCAACTCGATTATTCAATTCTATGCGCAAAAGAATTAGCGTCAAAATTTTACGTACGGAATGTATTTTTCTCACTTTCCAGTGTCATAGAAACGTGAAATTTGGCACGAGCATTGATTATGTCATAAATAGGAAAAGCTAATGGGTCCAACTCGATTATTCAATTCTATGTGCAAAAGAATTAGCCTCCAAATTTTACGTACGGAATGTATTTTTCTCACTTTCCAGTGTCATAGAAACGTGAAATTTGGCACGAGCATTGATTATGTCATAAATAGGAAAAGCTAATGGGTCCAACTCGATTATTCAATTCTATGTGCAAAAGAATTAGCCTCCAAATTTTACGTACGGAATCCAATTTTCTCACATAGAAACTTGAAATTTGGCACGAGCATTAATTATGTCATAAATAGGAAAAGCTAATGGGTCCCAACTCGATTATTCAATTCTATGCGCAAAAGAATTAGCGTCCAAATTTTACGTACAGAATCCAATTTTCTCACATAGAAACTTGAAATTTGGAACGGGCATTGAATATGTCCTAAATAGGAAAAACTAATGTGTCTCAACTCGATTATTCAATTCTATGCGCAAAAGAATTAGCGTCAAAATTTTCCGTACGGAATGTATTTTTCTCACTTTCCAGTGTCATAGAAACGTGAAATTTGGCACGAGCATTGATTATGTCATGAATAGGAAAAGCTAATGGGTCCTAACTCGATTATTCAATTCTATGTGCAAAAGAATTAGCGTCAAAATTTTACGTATGGAATGTATTTTTCTCACTTTCCAGTGTCATAGAAACGTGAAATTTGGCACGAGCATTGATTATGTCATAAATAGGAAAAGCTAATGGGTCCCAACTCCGTTATTTAATTCTAGGCACTAAAGAATTAGCGCCCAAGTTTTACGTACGGAATGTAATTTTCTCACATAGAAACTTAAAATTTGGCACGGGCATTGATTATGTCATAAATAGGAAAAGCTAATTGGTCCTAACTCAATTATTCAATTCTATGTGCAAAAGAATTAGCGTCAAAATTTTACGTACAGAATCCAATTTTCTCACATAGAAACTTGAAATTTGGCACGAGCATTGATTATGTCATAAATAGGAAAAGCTAAAGGGTCCCAACTCCGTTATTTAATTCTAGGCACAAAAGAATTAGCGTCCAAGTTTTACGTATGGAATGTAATTTTCTCACATAGAAACTTAAAATTTGGCACGGGCATTGATTATGTCATAAATAGGAAAAGCTAATTGGTCCTAACTCAATTATTCAATTCTATGTGCAAAAGAATTAGCGTCAAAATTTTACGTACAGAATCCAATTTTCTCACATAGAAACTTGAAATTTGGCACGAGCATTGATTATGTCATAAATAGGAAAAGCTAAAGGGTCCCAACTCCGTTATTTAATTCTAGGCACAAAAGAATTAGCGTCCAAGTTTTACGTATGGAATGTAATTTTCTCACATAGAAACTTAAAATTTGGCACGGGCATTGATTATGTCATAAATAGGAAAAGCTAACGGGTCCTAACTAGATTATTCAATTCTATGTGCAAAAGAATTAGCGTCCAAATTTTACATACAGAATCCAATTTTCTCACATAGAAACTTGAAATTTGGCACGAGCATTGATTATGTCATAAATAGGAAAAGCTAATGTGTCCCAACTCCGTTATTTAATTCTATGAGCAAAAGAATTAGCGTCCAAATGTTACGTACGGAATGTAATTTTCTCACATAGAAACTTAAAATTTGGCACGGGCATTGATTATGTCATAAATAAGAAAAGCTAATGGGTCCTAACTTGATTATTCAATTCTATGTGCAAAAGAATTAGCCTTCAAATTTTACGTACGGAATCCAATTTTCTCACATAGAAACTTGAAATTTGGCACGAGCATTGATTATGTCATAAATAGGAAAAGCTAATGGGTCCCAACTCGATTATTCAATTCTATGCGCAAAAGAATTAGCGTCCAAATTTTATGTACACTATCCAATTTTCTCACATAGAAACTTAAAATTTGGCACGGGCATTGAATATGTTCTAAATAGGAAAAACTAATGGATCCCAACTCGATTATTCAATTCTATGCGCAAAAGAATTAGCGTCAAAATTTTACGTACGGAATGTATTTTTCTCACTTTCCAGTGTCATAGAAACGTGAAATTTGGCACGAGCATTGATTATGTCATAAATAGGAAAAGCTAATGGGTCCAACTCGATTATTCAATTCTATGTGCAAAAGAATTAGCGTCCAAATTTTATGTACGGAATCCAATTTTCTCACATAGAAACTTGAAATTTGGCACGAGCATTGATTATGTCATAAATAGGAAAAGCTAAAGGGTCCCAACTCCGTTATTTAATTCTAGGCACAAAAGAATTAGCGTCCAAGTTTTACGTATGGAATGTAATTTTCTCACATAGAAACTTAAAATTTGGCACGGGCATTGATTATGTCATAAATAGGAAAAGCTAATTGGTCCCAACTCGATTATTCAATTCTATGCGCAAAAGAATTAGCGTCAAAATTTTACGTACGGAATGTATTTTTCTCACTTTCCAGTGTCATAGAAACGTGAAATTTGGCACGAGCATTGATTATGTCATAAATAGGAAAAGCTAATGGGTCCAACTCGATTATTCAATTCTATGTGCAAAAGAATTAGCCTCCAAATTTTACGTACGGAATCCAATTTTCTCACATAGAAACTTGAAATTTGGCACGAGCATTAATTATGTCATAAATAGGAAAAGCTAATGGGTCCCAACTCGATTATTCAATTCTATGCGCAAAAGAATTAGCGTCCAAATTTTACGTACAGAATCCAATTTTCTCACATAGAAACTTGAAATTTGGAACGGGCATTGAATATGTCCTAAATAGGAAAAACTAATGTGTCTCAACTCGATTATTCAATTCTATGCGCAAAAGAATTAGCGTCAAAATTTTCCGTACGGAATGTATTTTTCTCACTTTCCAGTGTCATAGAAACGTGAAATTTGGCACGAGCATTGATTATGTCATGAATAGGAAAAGCTAATGGGTCCTAACTCGATTATTCAATTCTATGTGCAAAAGAATTAGCGTCAAAATTTTACGTATGGAATGTATTTTTCTCACTTTCCAGTGTCATAGAAACGTGAAATTTGGCACGAGCATTGATTATGTCATAAATAGGAAAAGCTAATGGGTCCCAACTCCGTTATTTAATTCTAGGCACTAAAGAATTAGCGCCCAAGTTTTACGTACGGAATGTAATTTTCTCACATAGAAACTTAAAATTTGGCACGGGCATTGATTATGTCATAAATAGGAAAAGCTAATTGGTCCTAACTCAATTATTCAATTCTATGTGCAAAAGAATTAGCGTCAAAATTTTACGTACAGAATCCAATTTTCTCACATAGAAACTTGAAATTTGGCACGAGCATTGATTATGTCATAAATAGGAAAAGCTAAAGGGTCCCAACTCCGTTATTTAATTCTAGGCACAAAAGAATTAGCGTCCAAGTTTTACGTATGGAATGTAATTTTCTCACATAGAAACTTAAAATTTGGCACGGGCATTGATTATGTCATAAATAGGAAAAGCTAATTGGTCCTAACTCAATTATTCAATTCTATGTGCAAAAGAATTAGCGTCAAAATTTTACGTACAGAATCCAATTTTCTCACATAGAAACTTGAAATTTGGCACGAGCATTGATTATGTCATAAATAGGAAAAGCTAAAGGGTCCCAACTCCGTTATTTAATTCTAGGCACAAAAGAATTAGCGTCCAAGTTTTACGTATGGAATGTAATTTTCTCACATAGAAACTTAAAATTTGGCACGGGCATTGATTATGTCATAAATAGGAAAAGCTAACGGGTCCTAACTAGATTATTCAATTCTATGTGCAAAAGAATTAGCGTCCAAATTTTACATACAGAATCCAATTTTCTCACATAGAAACTTGAAATTTGGCACGAGCATTGATTATGTCATAAATAGGAAAAGCTAATGTGTCCCAACTCCGTTATTTAATTCTATGAGCAAAAGAATTAGCGTCCAAATGTTACGTACGGAATGTAATTTTCTCACATAGAAACTTAAAATTTGGCACGGGCATTGATTATGTCATAAATAAGAAAAGCTAATGGGTCCTAACTTGATTATTCAATTCTATGTGCAAAAGAATTAGCCTTCAAATTTTACGTACGGAATCCAATTTTCTCACATAGAAACTTGAAATTTGGCACGAGCATTGATTATGTCATAAATAGGAAAAGCTAATGGGTCCCAACTCGATTATTCAATTCTATGCGCAAAAGAATTAGCGTCCAAATTTTATGTACACTATCCAATTTTCTCACATAGAAACTTAAAATTTGGCACGGGCATTGAATATGTTCTAAATAGGAAAAACTAATGGGTCCCAACTCGATTATTCAATTCTATGCGCAAAAGAATTAGCGTCAAAATTTTACGTACGGAATGAATTTTTCTCACTTTCCAGTGTCATAGAAACGTGAAATTTGGCACGAGCATTGATTATGTCATAAATAGGAAAAGCTAATGGGTCCAACTCGATTATTCAATTCTATGTGCAAAAGAATTAGCCTCCAAATTTTACGTACGGAATGTATTTTTCTCACTTTCCAGTGTCATAGAAACGTGAAATTTGGCACGAGCATTGATTATGTCATAAATAGGAAAAGCTAATGGGTCCAACTCGATTATTCAATTCTATGTGCAAAAGAATTAGCCTCCAAATTTTACGTACGGAATCCAATTTTCTCACATAGAAACTTGAAATTTGGCACGAGCATTAATTATGTCATAAATAGGAAAAGCTAATGGGTCCCAACTCGATTATTCAATTCTATGCGCAAAAGAATTAGCGTCCAAATTTTACGTACAGAATCCAATTTTCTCACATAGAAACTTAAAATTTGGAACGGGCATTGAATATGTCCTAAATAGGAAAAACTAATGTGTCTCAACTCGATTATTCAATTCTATGCGCAAAAGAATTAGCGTCAAAATTTTCCGTACGGAATGTATTTTTCTCACTTTCCAGTGTCATAGAAACGTGAAATTTGGCACGAGCATTGATTATGTCATGAATAGGAAAAGCTAATGGGTCCTAACTCGATTATTCAATTCTATGTGCAAAAGAATTAGCGTCAAAATTTTACGTATGGAATGTATTTTTCTCACTTTCCATTGTCATAGAAACGTGAAATTTGGCACGAGCATTGATTATGTCATAAATAGGAAAAGCTAATGGGTCCCAACTCCGTTATTTAATTCTAGGCACTAAAGAATTAGCGCCCAAGTTTTACGTACGGAATGTAATTTTCTCACATAGAAACTTAAAATTTGGCACGGGCATTGATTATGTCATAAATAGGAAAAGCTAATTGGTCCTAACTCAATTATTCAATTCTATGTGCAAAAGAATTAGCGTCAAAATTTTACGTACAGAATCCAATTTTCTCACATAGAAACTTGAAATTTGGCACGAGCATTGATTATGTCATAAATAGGAAAAGCTAAAGGGTCCCAACTCCGTTATTTAATTCTAGGCACAAAAGTATTAGCGTCCAAGTTTTACGTATGGAATGTAATTTTCTCACATAGAAACTTAAAATTTGGCACGGGCATTGATTATGTCATAAATAGGAAAAGCTAACGGGTCCTAACTAGATTATTCAATTCTATGTGCAAAAGAATTAGCGTCCAAATTTTTTATATACAGAATTCAATTTTCTCACATAGAAACTTGAAATTTGGCACGAGCATTGATTATGTCATAAATAGGAAAAGCTAATGGGTCCCAACTCCGTTATTTAATTCTATGAGCAAAAGAATTAGCGTCCAAATGTTACGTACGGAATGTAATTTTCTCACATAGAAACTTAAAATTTGGCACGGGCATTGATTATGTCATAAATAAGAAAAGCTAATGGGTCCTAACTCGATTATTCAATTCTATGTGCAAAAGAATTAGCCTTCAAATTTTACGTACGGAATCCAATTTTCTCACATAGAAACTTGAAATTTGGCACGAGCATTGATTATGTCATAAATAGGAAAAGCTAATGGGTCCCAACTCGATTATTCAATTCTATGCGCAAAAGAATTAGCGTCCAAATTTTATGTACACTATCCAATTTTCTCACATAGAAACTTAAAATTTGGCACGGGCATTGAATATGTTCTAAATAGGAAAAACTAATGGGTCCCAACTCGATTATTCACTTCTATGCGCAAAAGAATTAGCGTCAAAATTTTACGTACGGAATGTATTTTTCTCACTTTCCAGTGTCATAGAAACGTGAAATTTGGCACGAGCATTGATTATGTCATAAATAGGAAAAGCTAATGGGTCCAACTCGATTATTCAATTCTATGTGCAAAAGAATTAGCCTCCAAATTTTACGTACGGAATCCAATTTTCTCACATAGAAACTTGAAATTTGGCACGAGCATTGATTATGTCATAAATAGGAAAAGCTAATGTGTCTCAACTCCGTTATTTAACTCTATGAGCAAAAGAATTAGCGTCCAAATGTTACGTACGGAATGTAATTTTCTCACATAGAAACTTAAAATTTGGCACGGGCATTGATTATGTCATAAATAAGAAAAACTAATGGGTCCTAACTCGATTATTCAATTCTATGTGCAAAAGAATTAGCCTTCAAATTTTACGTACGGAATCCAATTTTCTCACATAGAAACTTGAAATTTCGCACGAGCATTGATTTTGTCATAAATATGAAAAGCTAATGGGTCCCAACTCGATTATTCAATTCTATGAGCAAAAGAATTAGCGTCCAAATGTTACGTACGGAATGTAATTTTCTCACATAGAAACTTAAAATTTGGCACGGGCATTGATTATGTCATAAATAAGAAAAGCTAATGGGTCCTAACTCGATTATTCAATTCTATGTGCAAAAGAATTAGCCTTCAAATTTTACGTACGGAATCCAATTTTCTCACATAGAAACTTGAAATTTGGCACGAGCATTGATTATGTCATAAATAGGAAAAGCTAATGGGTCCCAACTCGATTATTCAATTCTATGCGCAAAAGAATTAGCGTCCAAATTTTATGTACACTATCCAATTTTCTCACATAGAAACTTAAAATTTGGCACGGGCATTGAATATGTTCTAAATAGGAAAAACTAATGGGTCCCAACTCGATTATTCACTTCTATGCGCAAAAGAATTAGCGTCAAAATTTTACGTACGGAATGTATTTTTCTCACTTTCCAGTGTCATAGAAACGTGAAATTTGGCACGAGCATTGATTATGTCATAAATAGGAAAAGCTAATGGGTCGAACTCGATTATTCAATTCTATGTGCAAAAGAATTAGCCTCCAAATTTTACGTACGGAATCCAATTTTCTCACATAGAAACTTAAAATTTGGCACGGGCATTGAATATGTTCTAAATAGGAAAAACTAATGGATCGCAACTCGATTATTCAATTCTATGCGCAAAAGAATTAGCGTCAAAATTTTACGTACGGAATGTATTTTTCTCACTTTCCAGTGTCATAGAAACGTGAAATTTGGCACGAGCATTGATTATGTCATAAATAGGAAAAGCTAATGGGTCCAACTCGATTATTCAATTCTATGTGCAAAAGAATTAGCGTCCAAATTTTATGTACGGAATCCAATTTTCTCACATAGAAACTTGAAATTTGGCACGAGCATTAATTATGTCATAAATAGGAAAAGCTAATGGGTCCCAACTCGATTATTCAATTCTATGCGCAAAAGAATTAGCGTCCAAATTTTACGTACAGAATCCAATTTTCTCACATAGAAACTTAAAATTTGGAACGGGCATTGAATATGTCCTAAATAGGAAAAACTAATGTGTCTCAACTCGATTATTTAATTCTATGCGCAAAAGAATTAGCGTCAAAATTTTCCGTACGGAATGTATTTTTCTCACTTTCCAGTGTCATAGAAACGTGAAATTTGGCACGAGCATTGATTATGTCATGAATAGGAAAAGCTAATGGGTCCTAACTCGATTATTCAATTCTATGTGCAAAAGAATTAGCGTCAAAATTTTACGTATGGAATGTATTTTTCTCACTTTCCAGTGTCATAGAAACGTGAAATTTGGCACGAGCATTGATTATGTCATAAATAGGAAAAGCTAATGGGTCCCAACTCCGTTATTTAATTCTAGGCACTAAAGAATTAGCGCCCAAGTTTTACGTATGGAATGTAATTTTCTCACATAGAAACTTAAAATTTGGCACGGGCATTGATTATGTCATAAATAGGAAAAGCTAATTGGTCCTAACTCAATTATTCAATTCTATGTGCAAAAGAATTAGCGTCAAAATTTTACGTACAGAATCCAATTTTCTCACATAGAAACTTGAAATTTGGCACGAGCATTGATTATGTCATAAATAGGAAAAGCTAAAGGGTCCCAACTCCGTTATTTAATTCTAGGCACAAAAGTATTAGCGTCCAAGTTTTACGTATGGAATGTAATTTTCTCACATAGAAACTTAAAATTTGGCACGGGCATTGATTATGTCATAAATAGGAAAAGCTAACGGTCCTAACTAGATTATTCAATTCTATGTGCAAAAGAATTAGCGTCCAAATTTTTTATATACAGAATTCAATTTTCTCACATAGAAACTTGAAATTTGGCACGAGCATTGATTATGTCATAAATAGGAAAAGCTAATGTGTCCCAACTCCGTTATTTAATTCTATGAGCAAAAGAATTAGCGTCCAAATGTTACGTACGGAATGTAATTTTCTCACATAGAAACTTAAAATTTGGCACGGGCATTGATTATGTCATAAATAAGAAAAGCTAATGGGTCCTAACTCGATTATTCAATTCTATGTGCAAAAGAATTAGCCTTCAAATTTTACGTACGGAATCCAATTTTCTCACATAGAAACTTGAAATTTGGCACGAGCATTGATTATGTCATAAATAGGAAAAGCTAATGGGTCCCAACTCGATTATTCAATTCTATGCGCAAAAGAATTAGCGTCCAAATTTTATGTACACTATCCAATTTTCTCACATAGAAACTTAAAATTTGGCACGGGCATTGAATATGTTCTAAATAGGAAAAACTAATGGGTCCCAACTCGATTATTCAATTCTATGCGCAAAAGAATTAGCGTCAAAATTTTACGTACGGAATGTATTTTTCTCACTTTCCAGTGTCATAGAAACGTGAAATTTGGCACGAGCATTGATTATGTCATAAATAGGAAAAGCTAATGGGTCCAACTCGATTATTCAATTCTATGTGCAAAAGAATTAGCCTCCAAATTTTACGTACGGAATCCAATTTTCTCACATAGAAACTTGAAATTTGGCACGAGCATTGATTATGTCATAAATAGGAAAAGCTAATGTGTCCCAACTCCGTTATTTAATTCTATGAGCAAAAGAATTAGCGTCCAAATGTTACGTACGGAATGTAATTTTCTCACATAGAAACTTAAAATTTGGCACGGGCATTGATTATGTCATAAATAAGAAAAGCTAATGGGTCCTAACTCGATTATTCAATTCTATGTGCAAAAGAATTAGCCTTCAAATTTTACGTACGGAATCCAATTTTCTCACATAGAAACTTGAAATTTGGCACGAGCATTGATTATGTCATAAATAGGAAAAGCTAATGGGTCCCAACTCGATTATTCAATTCTATGCGCAAAAGAATTAGCGTCCAAATTTTATGTACACTATCCAATTTTCTCACATAGAAACTTAAAATTTGGCACGGGCATTGAATATGTTCTAAATAGGAAAAACTAATGGGTCCCAACTCGATTATTCAATTCTATGCGCAAAAGAATTAGCGTCAAAATTTTACGTACGGAATGAATTTTTCTCACTTTCCAGTGTCATAGAAACGTGAAATTTGGCACGAGCATTGATTATGTCATAAATAGGAAAAGCTAATGGGTCCAACTCGATTATTCAATTCTATGTGCAAAAGAATTAGCCTCCAAATTTTACGTACGGAATGTATTTTTCTCACTTTCCAGTGTCATAGAAACGTGAAATTTGGCACGAGCATTGATTATGTCATAAATAGGAAAAGCTAATGGGTCCAACTCGATTATTCAATTCTATGTGCAAAAGAATTAGCCTCCAAATTTTACGTACGGAATCCAATTTTCTCACATAGAAACTTGAAATTTGGCACGAGCATTAATTATGTCATAAATAGGAAAAGCTAATGGGTCCCAACTCGATTATTCAATTCTATGCGCAAAAGAATTAGCGTCCAAATTTTACGTACAGAATCCAATTTTCTCACATAGAAACTTAAAATTTGGAACGGGCATTGAATATGTCCTAAATAGGAAAAACTAATGTGTCTCAACTCGATTATTCAATTCTATGCGCAAAAGAATTAGCGTCAAAATTTTCCGTACGGAATGTATTTTTCTCACTTTCCAGTGTCATAGAAACGTGAAATTTGGCACGAGCATTGATTATGTCATGAATAGGAAAAGCTAATGGGTCCTAACTCGATTATTCAATTCTATGTGCAAAAGAATTAGCGTCAAAATTTTACGTATGGAATGTATTTTTCTCACTTTCCATTGTCATAGAAACGTGAAATTTGGCACGAGCATTGATTATGTCATAAATAGGAAAAGCTAATGGGTCCCAACTCCGTTATTTAATTCTAGGCACTAAAGAATTAGCGCCCAAGTTTTACGTACGGAATGTAATTTTCTCACATAGAAACTTAAAATTTGGCACGGGCATTGATTATGTCATAAATAGGAAAAGCTAATTGGTCCTAACTCAATTATTCAATTCTATGTGCAAAAGAATTAGCGTCAAAATTTTACGTACAGAATCCAATTTTCTCACATAGAAACTTGAAATTTGGCACGAGCATTGATTATGTCATAAATAGGAAAAGCTAAAGGGTCCCAACTCCGTTATTTAATTCTAGGCACAAAAGTATTAGCGTCCAAGTTTTACGTATGGAATGTAATTTTCTCACATAGAAACTTAAAATTTGGCACGGGCATTGATTATGTCATAAATAGGAAAAGCTAACGGGTCCTAACTAGATTATTCAATTCTATGTGCAAAAGAATTAGCGTCCAAATTTTTTATATACAGAATTCAATTTTCTCACATAGAAACTTGAAATTTGGCACGAGCATTGATTATGTCATAAATAGGAAAAGCTAATGGGTCCCAACTCCGTTATTTAATTCTATGAGCAAAAGAATTAGCGTCCAAATGTTACGTACGGAATGTAATTTTCTCACATAGAAACTTAAAATTTGGCACGGGCATTGATTATGTCATAAATAAGAAAAGCTAATGGGTCCTAACTCGATTATTCAATTCTATGTGCAAAAGAATTAGCCTTCAAATTTTACGTACGGAATCCAATTTTCTCACATAGAAACTTGAAATTTGGCACGAGCATTGATTATGTCATAAATAGGAAAAGCTAATGGGTCCCAACTCGATTATTCAATTCTATGCGCAAAAGAATTAGCGTCCAAATTTTATGTACACTATCCAATTTTCTCACATAGAAACTTAAAATTTGGCACGGGCATTGAATATGTTCTAAATAGGAAAAACTAATGGGTCCCAACTCGATTATTCACTTCTATGCGCAAAAGAATTAGCGTCAAAATTTTACGTACGGAATGTATTTTTCTCACTTTCCAGTGTCATAGAAACGTGAAATTTGGCACGAGCATTGATTATGTCATAAATAGGAAAAGCTAATGGGTCCAACTCGATTATTCAATTCTATGTGCAAAAGAATTAGCCTCCAAATTTTACGTACGGAATCCAATTTTCTCACATAGAAACTTGAAATTTGGCACGAGCATTGATTATGTCATAAATAGGAAAAGCTAATGTGTCTCAACTCCGTTATTTAACTCTATGAGCAAAAGAATTAGCGTCCAAATGTTACGTACGGAATGTAATTTTCTCACATAGAAACTTAAAATTTGGCACGGGCATTGATTATGTCATAAATAAGAAAAACTAATGGGTCCTAACTCGATTATTCAATTCTATGTGCAAAAGAATTAGCCTTCAAATTTTACGTACGGAATCCAATTTTCTCACATAGAAACTTGAAATTTCGCACGAGCATTGATTTTGTCATAAATATGAAAAGCTAATGGGTCCCAACTCGATTATTCAATTCTATGAGCAAAAGAATTAGCGTCCAAATGTTACGTACGGAATGTAATTTTCTCACATAGAAACTTAAAATTTGGCACGGGCATTGATTATGTCATAAATAAGAAAAGCTAATGGGTCCTAACTCGATTATTCAATTCTATGTGCAAAAGAATTAGCCTTCAAATTTTACGTACGGAATCCAATTTTCTCACATAGAAACTTGAAATTTGGCACGAGCATTGATTATGTCATAAATAGGAAAAGCTAATGGGTCCCAACTCGATTATTCAATTCTATGCGCAAAAGAATTAGCGTCCAAATTTTATGTACACTATCCAATTTTCTCACATAGAAACTTAAAATTTGGCACGGGCATTGAATATGTTCTAAATAGGAAAAACTAATGGGTCCCAACTCGATTATTCACTTCTATGCGCAAAAGAATTAGCGTCAAAATTTTACGTACGGAATGTATTTTTCTCACTTTCCAGTGTCATAGAAACGTGAAATTTGGCACGAGCATTGATTATGTCATAAATAGGAAAAGCTAATGGGTCGAACTCGATTATTCAATTCTATGTGCAAAAGAATTAGCCTCCAAATTTTACGTACGGAATCCAATTTTCTCACATAGAAACTTAAAATTTGGCACGGGCATTGAATATGTTCTAAATAGGAAAAACTAATGGATCGCAACTCGATTATTCAATTCTATGCGCAAAAGAATTAGCGTCAAAATTTTACGTACGGAATGTATTTTTCTCACTTTCCAGTGTCATAGAAACGTGAAATTTGGCACGAGCATTGATTATGTCATAAATAGGAAAAGCTAATGGGTCCAACTCGATTATTCAATTCTATGTGCAAAAGAATTAGCGTCCAAATTTTATGTACGGAATCCAATTTTCTCACATAGAAACTTGAAATTTGGCACGAGCATTAATTATGTCATAAATAGGAAAAGCTAATGGGTCCCAACTCGATTATTCAATTCTATGCGCAAAAGAATTAGCGTCCAAATTTTACGTACAGAATCCAATTTTCTCACATAGAAACTTAAAATTTGGAACGGGCATTGAATATGTCCTAAATAGGAAAAACTAATGTGTCTCAACTCGATTATTTAATTCTATGCGCAAAAGAATTAGCGTCAAAATTTTCCGTACGGAATGTATTTTTCTCACTTTCCAGTGTCATAGAAACGTGAAATTTGGCACGAGCATTGATTATGTCATGAATAGGAAAAGCTAATGGGTCCTAACTCGATTATTCAATTCTATGTGCAAAAGAATTAGCGTCAAAATTTTACGTATGGAATGTATTTTTCTCACTTTCCAGTGTCATAGAAACGTGAAATTTGGCACGAGCATTGATTATGTCATAAATAGGAAAAGCTAATGGGTCCCAACTCCGTTATTTAATTCTAGGCACTAAAGAATTAGCGCCCAAGTTTTACGTATGGAATGTAATTTTCTCACATAGAAACTTAAAATTTGGCACGGGCATTGATTATGTCATAAATAGGAAAAGCTAATTGGTCCTAACTCAATTATTCAATTCTATGTGCAAAAGAATTAGCGTCAAAATTTTACGTACAGAATCCAATTTTCTCACATAGAAACTTGAAATTTGGCACGAGCATTGATTATGTCATAAATAGGAAAAGCTAAAGGGTCCCAACTCCGTTATTTAATTCTAGGCACAAAAGTATTAGCGTCCAAGTTTTACGTATGGAATGTAATTTTCTCACATAGAAACTTAAAATTTGGCACGGGCATTGATTATGTCATAAATAGGAAAAGCTAACGGTCCTAACTAGATTATTCAATTCTATGTGCAAAAGAATTAGCGTCCAAATTTTTTATATACAGAATTCAATTTTCTCACATAGAAACTTGAAATTTGGCACGAGCATTGATTATGTCATAAATAGGAAAAGCTAATGTGTCCCAACTCCGTTATTTAATTCTATGAGCAAAAGAATTAGCGTCCAAATGTTACGTACGGAATGTAATTTTCTCACATAGAAACTTAAAATTTGGCACGGGCATTGATTATGTCATAAATAAGAAAAGCTAATGGGTCCTAACTCGATTATTCAATTCTATGTGCAAAAGAATTAGCCTTCAAATTTTACGTACGGAATCCAATTTTCTCACATAGAAACTTGAAATTTGGCACGAGCATTGATTATGTCATAAATAGGAAAAGCTAATGGGTCCCAACTCGATTATTCAATTCTATGCGCAAAAGAATTAGCGTCCAAATTTTATGTACACTATCCAATTTTCTCACATAGAAACTTAAAATTTGGCACGGGCATTGAATATGTTCTAAATAGGAAAAACTAATGGGTCCCAACTCGATTATTCAATTCTATGCGCAAAAGAATTAGCGTCAAAATTTTACGTACGGAATGTATTTTTCTCACTTTCCAGTGTCATAGAAACGTGAAATTTGGCACGAGCATTGATTATGTCATAAATAGGAAAAGCTAATGGGTCCAACTCGATTATTCAATTCTATGTGCAAAAGAATTAGCCTCCAAATTTTACGTACGGAATCCAATTTTCTCACATAGAAACTTGAAATTTGGCACGAGCATTGATTATGTCATAAATATGAAAAGCTAATGTGTCCCAACTCCGTTATTTAATTCTATGAGCAAAAGAATTAGCGTCCAAATGTTACGTACGGAATGTAATTTTCTCACATAGAAACTTAAAATTTGGCACGGGCATTGATTATGTCATAAATAAGAAAAGCTAATGGGTCCTAACTCGATTATTCAATTCTATGTGCAAAAGAATTAGCCTTCAAATTTTACGTACGGAATCCAATTTTCTCACATAGAAACTTGAAATTTGGCACGAGCATTGATTATGTCATAAATAGGAAAAGCTAATGGGTCCCAACTCGATTATTCAATTCTATGCGCAAAAGAATTAGCGTCCAAATTTTATGTACACTATCCAATTTTCTCACATAGAAACTTAAAATTTGGCACGGGCATTAAATATGTTCTAAATAGGAAAAACTAATGGGTCCCAACTCGATTATTCAATTCTATGCGCAAAAGAATTAGCGTCAAAATTTTACGTACGGAATGTATTTTTCTCACTTTCCAGTGTCATAGAAACGTGAAATTTGGCACGAGCATTGATTATGTCATAAATAGGAAAAGCTAATGGGTCCAACTCGATTATTCAATTCTATGTGCAAAAGAATTAGCGTCCAAATTTTACGTACGGAATCCAATTTTCTCACATAGAAACTTGAAATTTGGCACGAGCATTGATTATGTCATAAATAGGAAAAGCTAAAGGGTCCCAACTCCATTATTTAATTCTAGGCACAAAAGAATTAGCGTCCAAGTTTTACGTATGGAATGTAATTTTCTCACATAGAAACTTAAAATTTGGCACGGGCATTGATTATGTCATAAATAGGAAAAGCTAATTGGTCCCAACTCGATTATTCAATTCTATGCGCAAAAGAATTAGCGTCAAAATTTTACGTACGGAATGTATTTTTCTCACTTTCCAGTGTCATAGAAACGTGAAATTTGGCACGAGCATTGATTATGTCATAAATAGGAAAAGCTAATGGGTCCAACTCGATTATTCAATTCTATGTGCAAAAGAATTAGCCTCCAAATTTTACGTACGGAATGTATTTTTCTCACTTTCCAGTGTCATAGAAACGTGAAATTTGGCACGAGCATTGATTATGTCATAAATAGGAAAAGCTAATGGGTCCAACTCGATTATTCAATTCTATGTGCAAAAGAATTAGCCTCCAAATTTTACGTACGGAATCCAATTTTCTCACATAGAAACTTAAAATTTGGCACGGGCATTGAATATGTTCTAAATAGGAAAAACTAATGGATCCCAACTCGATTATTCAATTCTATGCGCAAAAGAATTAGCGTCAAAATTTTACGTACGGAATGTATTTTTCTCACTTTCCAGTGTCATAGAAACGTGAAATTTGGCACGAGCATTGATTATGTCATAAATAGGAAAAGCTAATGGGTCCAACTCGATTATTCAATTCTATGTGCAAAAGAATTAGCGTCCAAATTTTATGTACGGAATCCAATTTTCTCACATAGAAACTTGAAATTTGGCACGAGCATTAATTATGTCATAAATAGGAAAAGCTAATGGGTCCCAACTCGATTATTCAATTCTATGCGCAAAAGAATTAGTGTCCAAATTTTACGTACAGAATCCAATTTTCTCACATAGAAACTTAAAATTTGGAACGGGCATTGAATATGTCCTAAATAGGAAAAACTAATGTGTCTCAACTAGATTATTCAATTCTATGTGCAAAAGAATTAGCGTCCAAATTTTACATACAGAATCCAATTTTCTCACATAGAAACTTGAAATTTGGCACGAGCATTGATTATGTCATAAATAGGAAAAGCTAATGTGTCCCAACTCCGTTATTTAATTCTATGAGCAAAAGAATTAGCGTCCAAATGTTACGTACGGAATGTAATTTTCTCACATAGAAACTTAAAATTTGGCACGGGCATTGATTATGTCATAAATAAGAAAAGCTAATGGGTCCTAACTCGATTATTCAATTCTATGTGCAAAAGAATTAGCCTTCAAATTTTACGTACGGAATCCAATTTTCTCACATAGAAACTTGAAATTTGGCACGAGCATTGATTATGCCATAAATAGGAAAAGCTAATGGGTCCCAACTCGATTATTCAATTCTATGCGCAAAAGAATTAGCGTCCAAATTTTATGTACACTATCCAATTTTCTCACATAGAAACTTAAAATTTGGCACGGGCATTGAATATGTTCTAAATAGGAAAAACTAATGGGTCCCAACTCGATTATTCAATTCTATGCGCAAAAGAATTAGCGTCAAAATTTTACGTACGGAATGTATTTTTCTCACTTTCCAGTGTCATAGAAACGTGAAATTTGGCACGAGCATTGATTATGTCATAAATAGGAAAAGCTAATGGGTCCAACTCGATTATTCAATTCTATGTGCAAAAGAATTAGCCTCCAAATTTTACGTACGGAATCCAATTTTCTCACATAGAAACTTGAAATTTGGCACGAGCATTGATTATGTCATAAATAGGAAAAGCTAATGGGTCCCAACTCGATTATTCAATTCTATGCGCAAAAGAATTAGCGTCCAAATTTTATGTACACTATCCAATTTTCTCACATAGAAACTTAAAATTTGGCACGGGCATTGAATATGTTCTAAATAGGAAAAACTAATGGATCCCAACTCGATTATTCAATTCTATGCGCAAAAGAATTAGCGTCAAAATTTTACGTACGGAATGTATTTTTCTCACTTTCCAGTGTCATAGAAACGTGAAATTTGGCACGAGCATTGATTATGTCATAAATAGGAAAAGCTAATGGGTCCAACTCGATTATTCAATTCTATGTGCAAAAGAATTAGCGTCCAAATTTTATGTACGGAATCCAATTTTCTCACATAGAAACTTGAAATTTGGCACGAGCATTGATTATGTCATAAATAGGAAAAGCTAAAGGGTCCCAACTCCGTTATTTAATTCTAGGCACAAAAGAATTAGCGTCCAAGTTTTACGTATGGAATGTAATTTTCTCACATAGAAACTTAAAATTTGGCACGGGCATTGATTATGTCATAAATAGGAAAAGCTAATTGGTCCCAACTCGATTATTCAATTCTATGCGCAAAAGAATTAGCGTCAAAATTTTACGTACGGAATGTATTTTTCTCACTTTCCAGTGTCATAGAAACGTGAAATTTGGCACGAGCATTGATTATGTCATAAATAGGAAAAGCTAATGGGTCCAACTCGATTATTCAATTCTATGTGCAAAAGAATTAGCCTCCAAATTTTACGTACGGAATGTATTTTTCTCACTTTCCAGTGTCATAGAAACGTGAAATTTGGCACGAGCATTGATTATGTCATAAATAGGAAAAGCTAATGGGTCCAACTCGATTATTCAATTCTATGTGCAAAAGAATTAGCCTCCAAATTTTACGTACGGAATCCAATTTTCTCACATAGAAACTTAAAATTTGGCACGGGCATTGAATATGTTCTAAATAGGAAAAACTAATGGATCCCAACTCGATTATTCAATTCTATGCGCAAAAGAATTAGCGTCAAAATTTTACGTACGGAATGTATTTTTCTCACTTTCCAGTGTCATAGAAACGTGAAATTTGGCACGAGCATTGATTATGTCATAAATAGGAAAAGCTAATGGGTCCAACTCGATTATTCAATTCTATGTGCAAAAGAATTAGCGTCCAAATTTTATGTACGGAATCCAATTTTCTCACATAGAAACTTGAAATTTGGCACGAGCATTAATTATGTCATAAATAGGAAAAGCTAATGGGTCCCAACTCGATTATTCAATTCTATGCACAAAAGAATTAGCGTCCAAATTTTACGTACAGAATCCAATTTTCTCACATAGAAACTTAAAATTTGGAACGGGCATTGAATATGTCCTAAATAGGAAAAACTAATGTGTCTCAACTCGATTATTTAATTCTATGCGCAAAAGAATTAGCGTCAAAATTTTCCGTACGGAATGTATTTTTCTCACTTTCCAGTGTCATAGAAACGTGAAATTTGGCACGAGCATTGATTATGTCATGAATAGGAAAAGCTAATGGGTCCTAACTCGATTATTCAATTCTATGTGCAAAAGAATTAGCGTCAAAATTTTACGTATGGAATGTATTTTTCTCACTTTCCAGTGTCATAGAAACGTGAAATTTGGCACGAGCATTGATTATGTCATAAATAGGAAAAGCTAATGGGTCCCAACTCCGTTATTTAATTCTAGGCACTAAAGAATTAGCGCCCAAGTTTTACGTATGGAATGTAATTTTCTCACATAGAAACTTAAAATTTGGCACGGGCATTGATTATGTCATAAATAGGAAAAGCTAATTGGTCCTAACTCAATTATTCAATTCTATGTGCAAAAGAATTAGCGTCCAAATTTTTTATATACAGAATTCAATTTTCTCACATAGAAACTTGAAATTTGGCACGAGCATTGATTATGTCATAAATAGGAAAAGCTAATGTGTCCCAACTCCGTTATTTAATTCTATGAGCAAAAGAATTAGCGTCCAAATGTTACGTACGGAATGTAATTTTCTCACATAGAAACTTAAAATTTGGCACGGGCATTGATTATGTCATAAATAAGAAAAGCTAATGGGTCCTAACTCGATTATTCAATTCTATGTGCAAAAGAATTAGCCTTCAAATTTTACGTACGGAATCCAATTTTCTCACATAGAAACTTGAAATTTGGCACGAGCATTGATTATGTCATAAATAGGAAAAGCTAATGGGTCCCAACTCGATTATTCAATTCTATGCGCAAAAGAATTAGCGTCCAAATTTTATGTACACTATCCAATTTTCTCACATAGAAACTTAAAATTTGGCACGGGCATTGAATATGTTCTAAATAGGAAAAACTAATGGGTCCCAACTCGATTATTCAATTCTATGCGCAAAAGAATTAGCGTCAAAATTTTACGAACGGAATGTATTTTTCTCACTTTCCAGTGTCATAGAAACGTGAAATTTGGCACGAGCATTGATTATGTCATAAATAGGAAAAGCTAATGGGTCCAACTCGATTATTCAATTCTATGTGCAAAAGAATTAGCCTCCAAATTTTACGTACGGAATCCAATTTTCTCACATAGAAACTTGAAATTTGGCACGAGCATTGATTATGTCATAAATAGGAAAAGCTAATGTGTCCCAACTCCGTTATTTAATTCTATGAGCAAAAGAATTAGCGTCCAAATGTTACGTACGGAATGTAATTTTCTCACATAGAAACTTAAAATTTGGCACGGGCATTGATTATGTCATAAATAAGAAAAGCTAATGGGTCCTAACTCGATTATTCAATTCTATGTGCAAAAGAATTAGCCTTCAAATTTTACGTACGGAATCCAATTTTCTCACATAGAAACTTGAAATTTGGCACGAGCATTGATTATGTCATAAATAGGAAAAGCTAATGGGTCCCAACTCGATTATTCAATTCTATGCGCAAAAGAATTAGCGTCCAAATTTTATGTACACTATCCAATTTTCTCACATAGAAACTTAAAATTTGGCACGGGCATTGAATGTGTTCTAAATAGGAAAAACTAATGGATCCCAACTTGATTATTCAATTCTATGCGCAAAAGAATTAGCGTCAAAATTTTACGTACGGAATGTATTTTTCTCACTTTCCAGTGTCATAGAAACGTGAAATTTGGCACGAGCATTGATTATGTCATAAATAGGAAAAGCTAATGGGTCCAACTCGATTATTCAATTCTATGTGCAAAAGAATTAGCGTCAAAATTTTACGTATGGAATGTATTTTTCTCACTTTCCAGTGTCATAGAAACGTGAAATTTGGCACGAGCATTGATTATGTCATAAATAGGAAAAGCTAATGGGTCCCAACTCCGTTATTTAATTCTAGGCACTAAAGAATTAGCGCCCAAGTTTTACGTACGGAATGTAATTTTCTCACATAGAAACTTAAAATTTGGCACGGGCATTGATTATGTCATAAATAGGAAAAGCTAATTGGTCCTAACTCAATTATTCAATTCTATGTGCAAAAGAATTAGCGTCAAAATTTTACGTACAGAATCCAATTTTCTCACATAGAAACTTGAAATTTGGCACGAGCATTGATTATGTCATAAATAGGAAAAGCTAAAGGGTCCCAACTCCGTTATTTAATTCTAGGCACAAAAGAATTAGCGTCCAAGTTTTACGTATGGAATGTAATTTTCTCACATAGAAACTTAAAATTTGGCACGGGCATTGATTATGTCATAAATAGGAAAAGCTAATTGGTCCTAACTCAATTATTCAATTCTATGTGCAAAAGAATTAGCGTCAAAATTTTACGTACAGAATCCAATTTTCTCACATAGAAACTTGAAATTTGGCACGAGCATTGATTATGTCATAAATAGGAAAAGCTAAAGGGTCCCAACTCCGTTATTTAATTCTAGGCACAAAAGAATTAGCGTCCAAGTTTTACGTATGGAATGTAATTTTCTCACATAGAAACTTAAAATTTGGCACGGGCATTGATTATGTCATAAATAGGAAAAGCTAATGGGTCCTAACTAGATTATTCAATTCTATGTGCAAAAGAATTAGCGTCCAAATTTTACATACAGAATCCAATTTTCTCACATAGAAACTTGAAATTTGGCACGAGCATTGATTATGTCATAAATAGGAAAAGCTAATGTGTCCCAACTCCGTTATTTAATTCTATGAGCAAAAGAATTAGCGTCCAAATGTTACGTACGGAATGTAATTTTCTCACATAGAAACTTAAAATTTGGCACGGGCATTGATTATGTCATAAATAAGAAAAGCTAATGGGTCCTAACTCGATTATTCAATTCTATGTGCAAAAGAATTAGCCTTCAAATTTTACGTACGGAATCCAATTTTCTCACATAGAAACTTGAAATTTGGCACGAGCATTGATTATGTCATAAATAGGAAAAGCTAATGGGTCCCAACTCGATTATTCAATTCTATGCGCAAAAGAATTAGCGTCCAAATTTTATGTACACTATCCAATTTTCTCACATAGAAACTTAAAATTTGGCACGGGCATTGAATATGTTCTAAATAGGAAAAACTAATGGGTCCCAACTCGATTATTCAATTCTATGCGCAAAAGAATTAGCGTCAAAATTTTACGTACGGAATGTATTTTTCTCACTTTCCAGTGTCATAGAAACGTGAAATTTGGCACGAGCATTGATTATGTCATAAATAGGAAAAGCTAATGGGTCCAACTCGATTATTCAATTCTATGTGCAAAAGAATTAGCCTCCAAATTTTACGTACGGAATCCAATTTTCTCACATAGAAACTTGAAATTTGGCACGAGCATTGATTATGTCATAAATAGGAAAAGCTAATGGGTCCCAACTCAATTATTCAATTCTATGCGCAAAAGAATTAGCGTCCAAATTTTATGTACACTATCCAATTTTCTCACATAGAAACTTAAAATTTGGCACGGGCATTGAATATGTTCTAAATATGAAAAACTAATGGGTCCCAACTCGATTATTCAATTCTATGCGCAAAAGAATTAGCGTCAAAATTTTACGTACGGAATGTATTTTTCTCACTTTCCAGTGTCATAGAAACGTGAAATTTGGCACGAGCATTGATTATGTCATAAATAGGAAAAGCTAATGGGTCCAACTCGATTATTCAATTCTATGTGCAAAAGAATTAGCCTCCAAATTTTACGTACGGAATCCAATTTTCTCACATAGAAACTTGAAATTTGGCACGAGCATTGATTATGTCATAAATAGGAAAAGCTAATGGGTCCCAACTCGATTATTCAATTCTATGCGCAAAAGAATTAGCGTCCAAATTTTATGTACACTATCCAATTTTCTCACATAGAAACTTAAAATTTGGCACGGGCATTGAATATGTTCTAAATAGGAAAAACTAATGGATCCCAACTCGATTATTCAATTCTATGCGCAAAAGAATTAGCGTCAAAATTTTACGTACGGAATGTATTTTTCTCACTTTCCAGTGTCATAGAAACGTGAAATTTGGCACGAGCATTGATTATGTCATAAATAGGAAAAGCTAATGGGTCCAACTCGATTATTCAATTCTATGTGCAAAAGAATTAGCGTCCAAATTTTATGTACGGAATCCAATTTTCTCACATAGAAACTTGAAATTTGGCACGAGCATTGATTATGTCATAAATAGGAAAAGCTAAAGGGTCCCAACTCCGTTATTTAATTCTAGGCACAAAAGAATTAGCGTCCAAGTTTTACGTATGGAATGTAATTTTCTCACATAGAAACTTAAAATTTGGCACGGGCATTGATTATGTCATAAATAGGAAAAGCTAATTGGTCCCAACTCGATTATTCAATTCTATGCGCAAAAGAATTAGCGTCAAAATTTTACGTACGGAATGTATTTTTCTCACTTTCCAGTGTCATAGAAACGTGAAATTTGGCACGAGCATTGATTATGTCATAAATAGGAAAAGCTAATGGGTCCAACTCGATTATTCAATTCTATGTGCAAAAGAATTAGCGTCAAAATTTTACGTACGGAATGTATTTTTCTCACTTTCCAGTGTCATAGAAACGTGAAATTTCGCACGAGCATTGATTATGTCATAAATAGGAAAAGCTAATGGGTCCAACTCGATTATTCAATTCTATGTGCAAAAGAATTAGCGTCCAAATTTTACATACAGAATCCAATTTTCTCACATAGAAACTTGAAATTTGGCACGAGCATTGATTATGTCATAAATAGGAAAAGCTAATGTGTCCCAACTCCGTTATTTAATTCTATGAGCAAAAGAATTAGCGTCCAAATGTTACGTACGGAATGTAATTTTCTCACATAGAAACTTAAAATTTGGCACGGGCATTGATTATGTCATAAATAAGAAAAGCTAATGGGTCCTAACTTGATTATTCAATTCTATGTGCAAAAGAATTAGCCTTCAAATTTTACGTACGGAATCCAATTTTCTCACATAGAAACTTGAAATTTGGCACGAGCATTGATTATGTCATAAATAGGAAAAGCTAATGGGTCCCAACTCGATTATTCAATTCTATGCGCAAAAGAATTAGCGTCCAAATTTTATGTACACTATCCAATTTTCTCACATAGAAACTTAAAATTTGGCACGGGCATTGAATATGTTCTAAATAGGAAAAACTAATGGGTCCCAACTCGATTATTCAATTCTATGCGCAAAAGAATTAGCGTCAAAATTTTACGTACGGAATGTATTTTTCTCACTTTCCAGTGTCATAGAAACGTGAAATTTGGCACGAGCATTGATTATGTCATAAATAGGAAAAGCTAATGGGTCCAACTCGATTATTCAATTCTATGTGCAAAAGAATTAGCCTCCAAATTTTACGTACGGAATGTATTTTTCTCACTTTCCAGTGTCATAGAAACGTGAAATTTGGCACAAGCATTGATTATGTCATAAATAGGAAAAGCTAATGGGTCCAACTCGATTATTCAATTCTATGTGCAAAAGAATTAGCCTCCAAATTTTACGTACGGAATCCAATTTTCTCACATAGAAACTTGAAATTTGGCACGAGCATTAATTATGTCATAAATAGGAAAAGCTAATGGGTCCCAACTCGATTATTCAATTCTATGCGCAAAAGAATTAGCGTCCAAATTTTACGTACAGAATCCAATTTTCTCACATAGAAACTTAAAATTTGGAACGGGCATTGAATATGTCCTAAATAGGAAAAACTAATGTGTCTCAACTCGATTATTCAATTCTATGCGCAAAAGAATTAGCGTCAAAATTTTCCGTACGGAATGTATTTTTCTCACTTTCCAGTGTCATAGAAACGTGAAATTTGGCACGAGCATTGATTATGTCATGAATAGGAAAAGCTAATGGGTCCTAACTCGATTATTCAATTCTATGTGCAAAAGAATTAGCGTCAAAATTTTACGTATGGAATGTATTTTTCTCACTTTCCAGTGTCATAGAAACGTGAAATTTGGCACGAGCATTGATTATGTCATAAATAGGAAAAGCTAATGGGTCCCAACTCCGTTATTTAATTCTAGGCACTAAAGAATTAGCGCCCAAGTTTTACGTACGGAATGTAATTTTCTCACATAGAAACTTAAAATTTGGCACGGGCATTGATTATGTCATAAATAGGAAAAGCTAATTGGTCCTAACTCAATTATTCAATTCTATGTGCAAAAGAAGTAGCGTCAAAATTTTACGTATACAATCCAATTTTCTCACATAGAAACTTGAAATTTAGCACGAGCATTGATTATGTCATAAATAGGAAAAGCTAAAGGTTCCCAACTCCGTTATTTAATTCTAGGCACAAAAGAATTAGCGTCCAAGTTTTACGTATGGAATGTAATTTTCTCACATAGAAACTTAAAATTTGGCACGGGCATTGAATATGTTCTAAATAGGAAAAACTAATGGATCCCAACTCGATTATTCAATTCTATGCGCAAAAGAATTAGCGTCAAAATTTTACGTACGGAATGTATTTTTCTCACTTTCCAGTGTCATAGAAACGTGAAATTTGGCACGAGCATTGATTATGTCATAAATAGGAAAAGCTAATGGGTCCAACTCGATTATTCAATTCTATGTGCAAAAGAATTAGCGTCCAAATTTTATGTACGGAATCCAATTTTCTCACATAGAAACTTGAAATTTGGCACGAGCATTGATTATGTCATAAATAGGAAAAGCTAAAGGGTCCCAACTCCGTTATTTAATTCTAGGCACAAAAGAATTAGCGTCCAAGTTTTACGTATGGAATGTAATTTTCTCACATAGAAACTTAAAATTTGGCACGGGCATTGATTATGTCATAAATAGGAAAAGCTAACGGGTCCTAACTAGATTATTCAATTCTATGTGCAAAAGAATTAGCCTTCAAATTTTACGTACGGAATCCAATTTTCTCACATAGAAACTTGAAATTTGGCACGAGCATTGATTATGTCATAAATAGGAAAAGCTAATGGGTCCCAACTCGATTATTCAATTCTATGCGCAAAAGAATTAGCGTCCAAATTTTATGTACACTATCCAATTTTCTCACATAGAAACTTAAAATTTGGCACGAGCATTGAATATGTTCTAAATAGGAAAAACTAATGGGTCCCAACTCGATTATTCAATTCTATGCGCAAAAGAATTAGCGTCAAAATTTTACGTACGGAATGTATTTTTCTCACTTTCCAGTGTCATAGAAACGTGAAATTTGGCACGAGCATTGATTATGTTATAAATAGGAAAAGCTAATGGGTCCTAACTCGATTATTTAATTCTATGAGCAAAAGAATTAGCGTCCAAATGTTACGTACGGAATGTAATTTTCTCACATAGAAACTTAAAATTTGGCACGGGCATTGATTATGTCATAAATAAGAAAAGCTAATGGGTCCTAACTCGATTATTCAATTCTATGTGCAAAAGAATTAGCCTTCAAATTTTACGTACGGAATCCAATTTTCTCACATAGAAACTTGAAATTTGGCACGAGCATTGATTATGTCATAAATAGGAAAAGCTAATGGGTCCCAACTTGATTATTCAATTCTATGCGCAAAAGAATTAGCGTCCAAATTTTATGTACACTATCCAATTTTCTCACATAGAAACTTAAAATTTGGCACGGGCATTGAATATGTTCTAAATAGGAAAAACTAATGGGTCCCAACTCGATTATTCAATTCTATGCGCAAAAGAATTAGCGTCAAAATTTTACGTACGGAATGTATTTTTCTCACTTTCCAGTGTCATAGAAACGTGAAATTTGGCACGAGCATTGATTATGTCATAAATAGGAAAAGCTAATGGGTCCAACTCGATTATTCAATTCTATGTGCAAAAGAATTAGCCTCCAAATTTTACGTACGGAATCCAATTTTCTCACATAGAAACTTGAAATTTGGCACGAGCATTGATTATGTCATAAATAGGAAAAGCTAATGGGTCCCAACTCGATTATTCAATTCTATGCGCAAAAGAATTAGCGTCCAAATTTTATGTACGGAATCCAATTTTCTCACATAGAAACTTGAAATTTGGCACGAGCATTGATTATGTCATAAATAGGAAAAGCTAAAGGGTCCCAACTCCGTTATTTAATTCTAGGCACAAAAGAATTAGCGTCCAAGTTTTACGTATGGAATGTAATTTTCTCACATAGAAACTTAAAATTTGGCACGGGCATTGATTATGTCATAAATAGGAAAAGCTAATTGGTCCCAACTCGATTATTCAATTCTATGCGCAAAAGAATTAGCGTCAAAATTTTACGTACGGAATGTATTTTTCTCACTTTCCAGTGTCATAGAAACGTGAAATTTGGCACGAGCATTGATTATGTCATAAATAGGAAAAGCTAATGGGTCCAACTCGATTATTCAATTCTATGTGCAAAAGAATTAGCCTCCAAATTTTACGTACGGAATGTATTTTTCTCACTTTCCAGTGTCATAGAAACGTGAAATTTGGCACGAGCATTGATTATGTCATAAATAGGAAAAGCTAATGGGTCCAACTCGATTATTCAATTCTATGTGCAAAAGAATTAGCCTCCAAATTTTACGTACGGAATCCAATTTTCTCACATAGAAACTTGAAATTTGGCACGAGCATTAATTATGTCATAAATAGGAAAAGCTAATGGGTCCCAACTCGATTATTCAATTCTATGCGCAAAAGAATTAGCGTCCAAATTTTACGTACAGAATCCAATTTTCTCACATAGAAACTTGAAATTTGGAACGGGCATTGAATATGTCCTAAATAGGAAAAACTAATGTGTCTCAACTCGATTATTCAATTCTATGCGCAAAAGAATTAGCGTCAAAATTTTCCGTACGGAATGTATTTTTCTCACTTTCCAGTGTCATAGAAACGTGAAATTTGGCACGAGCATTGATTATGTCATGAATAGGAAAAGCTAATGGGTCCTAACTCGATTATTCAATTCTATGTGCAAAAGAATTAGCGTCAAAATTTTACGTATGGAATGTATTTTTCTCACTTTCCAGTGTCATAGAAACGTGAAATTTGGCACGAGCATTGATTATGTCATAAATAGGAAAAGCTAATGGGTCCCAACTCCGTTATTTAATTCTAGGCACTAAAGAATTAGCGCCCAAGTTTTACGTACGGAATGTAATTTTCTCACATAGAAACTTAAAATTTGGCACGGGCATTGATTATGTCATAAATAGGAAAAGCTAATTGGTCCTAACTCAATTATTCAATTCTATGTGCAAAAGAATTAGCGTCAAAATTTTACGTACAGAATCCAATTTTCTCACATAGAAACTTGAAATTTGGCACGAGCATTGATTATGTCATAAATAGGAAAAGCTAAAGGGTCCCAACTCCGTTATTTAATTCTAGGCACAAAAGAATTAGCGTCCAAGTTTTACGTATGGAATGTAATTTTCTCACATAGAAACTTAAAATTTGGCACGGGCATTGATTATGTCATAAATAGGAAAAGCTAATTGGTCCTAACTCAATTATTCAATTCTATGTGCAAAAGAATTAGCGTCAAAATTTTACGTACAGAATCCAATTTTCTCACATAGAAACTTGAAATTTGGCACGAGCATTGATTATGTCATAAATAGGAAAAGCTAAAGGGTCCCAACTCCGTTATTTAATTCTAGGCACAAAAGAATTAGCGTCCAAGTTTTACGTATGGAATGTAATTTTCTCACATAGAAACTTAAAATTTGGCACGGGCATTGATTATGTCATAAATAGGAAAAGCTAACGGGTCCTAACTAGATTATTCAATTCTATGTGCAAAAGAATTAGCGTCCAAATTTTACATACAGAATCCAATTTTCTCACATAGAAACTTGAAATTTGGCACGAGCATTGATTATGTCATAAATAGGAAAAGCTAATGTGTCCCAACTCCGTTATTTAATTCTATGAGCAAAAGAATTAGCGTCCAAATGTTACGTACGGAATGTAATTTTCTCACATAGAAACTTAAAATTTGGCACGGGCATTGATTATGTCATAAATAAGAAAAGCTAATGGGTCCTAACTTGATTATTCAATTCTATGTGCAAAAGAATTAGCCTTCAAATTTTACGTACGGAATCCAATTTTCTCACATAGAAACTTGAAATTTGGCACGAGCATTGATTATGTCATAAATAGGAAAAGCTAATGGGTCCCAACTCGATTATTCAATTCTATGCGCAAAAGAATTAGCGTCCAAATTTTATGTACACTATCCAATTTTCTCACATAGAAACTTAAAATTTGGCACGGGCATTGAATATGTTCTAAATAGGAAAAACTAATGGATCCCAACTCGATTATTCAATTCTATGCGCAAAAGAATTAGCGTCAAAATTTTACGTACGGAATGTATTTTTCTCACTTTCCAGTGTCATAGAAACGTGAAATTTGGCACGAGCATTGATTATGTCATAAATAGGAAAAGCTAATGGGTCCAACTCGATTATTCAATTCTATGTGCAAAAGAATTAGCGTCCAAATTTTATGTACGGAATCCAATTTTCTCACATAGAAACTTGAAATTTGGCACGAGCATTGATTATGTCATAAATAGGAAAAGCTAAAGGGTCCCAACTCCGTTATTTAATTCTAGGCACAAAAGAATTAGCGTCCAAGTTTTACGTATGGAATGTAATTTTCTCACATAGAAACTTAAAATTTGGCACGGGCATTGATTATGTCATAAATAGGAAAAGCTAATTGGTCCCAACTCGATTATTCAATTCTATGCGCAAAAGAATTAGCGTCAAAATTTTACGTACGGAATGTATTTTTCTCACTTTCCAGTGTCATAGAAACGTGAAATTTGGCACGAGCATTGATTATGTCATAAATAGGAAAAGCTAATGGGTCCAACTCGATTATTCAATTCTATGTGCAAAAGAATTAGCCTCCAAATTTTACGTACGGAATCCAATTTTCTCACATAGAAACTTGAAATTTGGCACGAGCATTAATTATGTCATAAATAGGAAAAGCTAATGGGTCCCAACTCGATTATTCAATTCTATGCGCAAAAGAATTAGCGTCCAAATTTTACGTACAGAATCCAATTTTCTCACATAGAAACTTGAAATTTGGAACGGGCATTGAATATGTCCTAAATAGGAAAAACTAATGTGTCTCAACTCGATTATTCAATTCTATGCGCAAAAGAATTAGCGTCAAAATTTTCCGTACGGAATGTATTTTTCTCACTTTCCAGTGTCATAGAAACGTGAAATTTGGCACGAGCATTGATTATGTCATGAATAGGAAAAGCTAATGGGTCCTAACTCGATTATTCAATTCTATGTGCAAAAGAATTAGCGTCAAAATTTTACGTATGGAATGTATTTTTCTCACTTTCCAGTGTCATAGAAACGTGAAATTTGGCACGAGCATTGATTATGTCATAAATAGGAAAAGCTAATGGGTCCCAACTCCGTTATTTAATTCTAGGCACTAAAGAATTAGCGCCCAAGTTTTACGTACGGAATGTAATTTTCTCACATAGAAACTTAAAATTTGGCACGGGCATTGATTATGTCATAAATAGGAAAAGCTAATTGGTCCTAACTCAATTATTCAATTCTATGTGCAAAAGAATTAGCGTCAAAATTTTACGTACAGAATCCAATTTTCTCACATAGAAACTTGAAATTTGGCACGAGCATTGATTATGTCATAAATAGGAAAAGCTAAAGGGTCCCAACTCCGTTATTTAATTCTAGGCACAAAAGAATTAGCGTCCAAGTTTTACGTATGGAATGTAATTTTCTCACATAGAAACTTAAAATTTGGCACGGGCATTGATTATGTCATAAATAGGAAAAGCTAATTGGTCCTAACTCAATTATTCAATTCTATGTGCAAAAGAATTAGCGTCAAAATTTTACGTACAGAATCCAATTTTCTCACATAGAAACTTGAAATTTGGCACGAGCATTGATTATGTCATAAATAGGAAAAGCTAAAGGGTCCCAACTCCGTTATTTAATTCTAGGCACAAAAGAATTAGCGTCCAAGTTTTACGTATGGAATGTAATTTTCTCACATAGAAACTTAAAATTTGGCACGGGCATTGATTATGTCATAAATAGGAAAAGCTAACGGGTCCTAACTAGATTATTCAATTCTATGTGCAAAAGAATTAGCGTCCAAATTTTACATACAGAATCCAATTTTCTCACATAGAAACTTGAAATTTGGCACGAGCATTGATTATGTCATAAATAGGAAAAGCTAATGTGTCCCAACTCCGTTATTTAATTCTATGAGCAAAAGAATTAGCGTCCAAATGTTACGTACGGAATGTAATTTTCTCACATAGAAACTTAAAATTTGGCACGGGCATTGATTATGTCATAAATAAGAAAAGCTAATGGGTCCTAACTTGATTATTCAATTCTATGTGCAAAAGAATTAGCCTTCAAATTTTACGTACGGAATCCAATTTTCTCACATAGAAACTTGAAATTTGGCACGAGCATTGATTATGTCATAAATAGGAAAAGCTAATGGGTCCCAACTCGATTATTCAATTCTATGCGCAAAAGAATTAGCGTCCAAATTTTATGTACACTATCCAATTTTCTCACATAGAAACTTAAAATTTGGCACGGGCATTGAATATGTTCTAAATAGGAAAAACTAATGGGTCCCAACTCGATTATTCAATTCTATGCGCAAAAGAATTAGCGTCAAAATTTTACGTACGGAATGAATTTTTCTCACTTTCCAGTGTCATAGAAACGTGAAATTTGGCACGAGCATTGATTATGTCATAAATAGGAAAAGCTAATGGGTCCAACTCGATTATTCAATTCTATGTGCAAAAGAATTAGCCTCCAAATTTTACGTACGGAATGTATTTTTCTCACTTTCCAGTGTCATAGAAACGTGAAATTTGGCACGAGCATTGATTATGTCATAAATAGGAAAAGCTAATGGGTCCAACTCGATTATTCAATTCTATGTGCAAAAGAATTAGCCTCCAAATTTTACGTACGGAATCCAATTTTCTCACATAGAAACTTGAAATTTGGCACGAGCATTAATTATGTCATAAATAGGAAAAGCTAATGGGTCCCAACTCGATTATTCAATTCTATGCGCAAAAGAATTAGCGTCCAAATTTTACGTACAGAATCCAATTTTCTCACATAGAAACTTAAAATTTGGAACGGGCATTGAATATGTCCTAAATAGGAAAAACTAATGTGTCTCAACTCGATTATTCAATTCTATGCGCAAAAGAATTAGCGTCAAAATTTTCCGTACGGAATGTATTTTTCTCACTTTCCAGTGTCATAGAAACGTGAAATTTGGCACGAGCATTGATTATGTCATGAATAGGAAAAGCTAATGGGTCCTAACTCGATTATTCAATTCTATGTGCAAAAGAATTAGCGTCAAAATTTTACGTATGGAATGTATTTTTCTCACTTTCCATTGTCATAGAAACGTGAAATTTGGCACGAGCATTGATTATGTCATAAATAGGAAAAGCTAATGGGTCCCAACTCCGTTATTTAATTCTAGGCACTAAAGAATTAGCGCCCAAGTTTTACGTACGGAATGTAATTTTCTCACATAGAAACTTAAAATTTGGCACGGGCATTGATTATGTCATAAATAGGAAAAGCTAATTGGTCCTAACTCAATTATTCAATTCTATGTGCAAAAGAATTAGCGTCAAAATTTTACGTACAGAATCCAATTTTCTCACATAGAAACTTGAAATTTGGCACGAGCATTGATTATGTCATAAATAGGAAAAGCTAAAGGGTCCCAACTCCGTTATTTAATTCTAGGCACAAAAGTATTAGCGTCCAAGTTTTACGTATGGAATGTAATTTTCTCACATAGAAACTTAAAATTTGGCACGGGCATTGATTATGTCATAAATAGGAAAAGCTAACGGGTCCTAACTAGATTATTCAATTCTATGTGCAAAAGAATTAGCGTCCAAATTTTTTATATACAGAATTCAATTTTCTCACATAGAAACTTGAAATTTGGCACGAGCATTGATTATGTCATAAATAGGAAAAGCTAATGGGTCCCAACTCCGTTATTTAATTCTATGAGCAAAAGAATTAGCGTCCAAATGTTACGTACGGAATGTAATTTTCTCACATAGAAACTTAAAATTTGGCACGGGCATTGATTATGTCATAAATAAGAAAAGCTAATGGGTCCTAACTCGATTATTCAATTCTATGTGCAAAAGAATTAGCCTTCAAATTTTACGTACGGAATCCAATTTTCTCACATAGAAACTTGAAATTTGGCACGAGCATTGATTATGTCATAAATAGGAAAAGCTAATGGGTCCCAACTCGATTATTCAATTCTATGCGCAAAAGAATTAGCGTCCAAATTTTATGTACACTATCCAATTTTCTCACATAGAAACTTAAAATTTGGCACGGGCATTGAATATGTTCTAAATAGGAAAAACTAATGGGTCCCAACTCGATTATTCACTTCTATGCGCAAAAGAATTAGCGTCAAAATTTTACGTACGGAATGTATTTTTCTCACTTTCCAGTGTCATAGAAACGTGAAATTTGGCACGAGCATTGATTATGTCATAAATAGGAAAAGCTAATGGGTCCAACTCGATTATTCAATTCTATGTGCAAAAGAATTAGCCTCCAAATTTTACGTACGGAATCCAATTTTCTCACATAGAAACTTGAAATTTGGCACGAGCATTGATTATGTCATAAATAGGAAAAGCTAATGTGTCTCAACTCCGTTATTTAACTCTATGAGCAAAAGAATTAGCGTCCAAATGTTACGTACGGAATGTAATTTTCTCACATAGAAACTTAAAATTTGGCACGGGCATTGATTATGTCATAAATAAGAAAAACTAATGGGTCCTAACTCGATTATTCAATTCTATGTGCAAAAGAATTAGCCTTCAAATTTTACGTACGGAATCCAATTTTCTCACATAGAAACTTGAAATTTCGCACGAGCATTGATTTTGTCATAAATATGAAAAGCTAATGGGTCCCAACTCGATTATTCAATTCTATGAGCAAAAGAATTAGCGTCCAAATGTTACGTACGGAATGTAATTTTCTCACATAGAAACTTAAAATTTGGCACGGGCATTGATTATGTCATAAATAAGAAAAGCTAATGGGTCCTAACTCGATTATTCAATTCTATGTGCAAAAGAATTAGCCTTCAAATTTTACGTACGGAATCCAATTTTCTCACATAGAAACTTGAAATTTGGCACGAGCATTGATTATGTCATAAATAGGAAAAGCTAATGGGTCCCAACTCGATTATTCAATTCTATGCGCAAAAGAATTAGCGTCCAAATTTTATGTACACTATCCAATTTTCTCACATAGAAACTTAAAATTTGGCACGGGCATTGAATATGTTCTAAATAGGAAAAACTAATGGGTCCCAACTCGATTATTCACTTCTATGCGCAAAAGAATTAGCGTCAAAATTTTACGTACGGAATGTATTTTTCTCACTTTCCAGTGTCATAGAAACGTGAAATTTGGCACGAGCATTGATTATGTCATAAATAGGAAAAGCTAATGGGTCGAACTCGATTATTCAATTCTATGTGCAAAAGAATTAGCCTCCAAATTTTACGTACGGAATCCAATTTTCTCACATAGAAACTTAAAATTTGGCACGGGCATTGAATATGTTCTAAATAGGAAAAACTAATGGATCGCAACTCGATTATTCAATTCTATGCGCAAAAGAATTAGCGTCAAAATTTTACGTACGGAATGTATTTTTCTCACTTTCCAGTGTCATAGAAACGTGAAATTTGGCACGAGCATTGATTATGTCATAAATAGGAAAAGCTAATGGGTCCAACTCGATTATTCAATTCTATGTGCAAAAGAATTAGCGTCCAAATTTTATGTACGGAATCCAATTTTCTCACATAGAAACTTGAAATTTGGCACGAGCATTAATTATGTCATAAATAGGAAAAGCTAATGGGTCCCAACTCGATTATTCAATTCTATGCGCAAAAGAATTAGCGTCCAAATTTTACGTACAGAATCCAATTTTCTCACATAGAAACTTAAAATTTGGAACGGGCATTGAATATGTCCTAAATAGGAAAAACTAATGTGTCTCAACTCGATTATTTAATTCTATGCGCAAAAGAATTAGCGTCAAAATTTTCCGTACGGAATGTATTTTTCTCACTTTCCAGTGTCATAGAAACGTGAAATTTGGCACGAGCATTGATTATGTCATGAATAGGAAAAGCTAATGGGTCCTAACTCGATTATTCAATTCTATGTGCAAAAGAATTAGCATCAAAATTTTACGTATGGAATGTATTTTTCTCACTTTCCAGTGTCATAGAAACGTGAAATTTGGCACGAGCATTGATTATGTCATAAATAGGAAAAGCTAATGGGTCCCAACTCCGTTATTTAATTCTAGGCACTAAAGAATTAGCGCCCAAGTTTTACGTATGGAATGTAATTTTCTCACATAGAAACTTAAAATTTGGCACGGGCATTGATTATGTCATAAATAGGAAAAGCTAATTGGTCCTAACTCAATTATTCAATTCTATGTGCAAAAGAATTAGCGTCAAAATTTTACGTACAGAATCCAATTTTCTCACATAGAAACTTGAAATTTGGCACGAGCATTGATTATGTCATAAATAGGAAAAGCTAAAGGGTCCCAACTCCGTTATTTAATTCTAGGCACAAAAGTATTAGCGTCCAAGTTTTACGTATGGAATGTAATTTTCTCACATAGAAACTTAAAATTTGGCACGGGCATTGATTATGTCATAAATAGGAAAAGCTAACGGTCCTAACTAGATTATTCAATTCTATGTGCAAAAGAATTAGCGTCCAAATTTTTTATATACAGAATTCAATTTTCTCACATAGAAACTTGAAATTTGGCACGAGCATTGATTATGTCATAAATAGGAAAAGCTAATGTGTTCCAACTCCGTTATTTAATTCTATGAGCAAAAGAATTAGCGTCCAAATGTTACGTACGGAATGTAATTTTCTCACATAGAAACTTAAAATTTGGCACGGGCATTGATTATGTCATAAATAAGAAAAGCTAATGGGTCCTAACTCGATTATTCAATTCTATGTGCAAAAGAATTAGCCTTCAAATTTTACGTACGGAATCCAATTTTCTCACATAGAAACTTGAAATTTGGCACGAGCATTGATTATGTCATAAATAGGAAAAGCTAATGGGTCCCAACTCGATTATTCAATTCTATGCGCAAAAGAATTAGCGTCCAAATTTTATGTACACTATCCAATTTTCTCACATAGAAACTTAAAATTTGGCACGGGCATTGAATATGTTCTAAATAGGAAAAACTAATGGGTCCCAACTCGATTATTCAATTCTATGCGCAAAAGAATTAGCGTCAAAATTTTACGTACGGAATGTATTTTTCTCACTTTCCAGTGTCATAGAAACGTGAAATTTGGCACGAGCATTGATTATGTCATAAATAGGAAAAGCTAATGGGTCCAACTCGATTATTCAATTCTATGTGCAAAAGAATTAGCCTCCAAATTTTACGTACGGAATCCAATTTTCTCACATAGAAACTTGAAATTTGGCACGAGCATTGATTATGTCATAAATAGGAAAAGCTAATGTGTCCCAACTCCGTTATTTAATTCTATGAGCAAAAGAATTAGCGTCCAAATGTTACGTACGGAATGTAATTTTCTCACATAGAAACTTAAAATTTGGCACGGGCATTGATTATGTCATAAATAAGAAAAGCTAATGGGTCCTAACTCGATTATTCAATTCTATGTGCAAAAGAATTAGCCTTCAAATTTTACGTACGGAATCCAATTTTCTCACATAGAAACTTGAAATTTGGCACGAGCATTGATTATGTCATAAATAGGAAAAGCTAATGGGTCCCAACTCGATTATTCAATTCTATGCGCAAAAGAATTAGCGTCCAAATTTTATGTACACTATCCAATTTTCTCACATAGAAACTTAAAATTTGGCACGGGCATTAAATATGTTCTAAATAGGAAAAACTAATGGGTCCCAACTCGATTATTCAATTCTATGCGCAAAAGAATTAGCGTCAAAATTTTACGTACGGAATGTATTTTTCTCACTTTCCAGTGTCATAGAAACGTGAAATTTGGCACGAGCATTGATTATGTCATAAATAGGAAAAGCTAATGGGTCCAACTCGATTATTCAATTCTATGTGCAAAAGAATTAGCGTCCAAATTTTACGTACGGAATCCAATTTTCTCACATAGAAACTTGAAATTTGGCACGAGCATTGATTATGTCATAAATAGGAAAAGCTAAAGGGTCCCAACTCCATTATTTAATTCTAGGCACAAAAGAATTAGCGTCCAAGTTTTACGTATGGAATGTAATTTTCTCACATAGAAACTTAAAATTTGGCACGGGCATTGATTATGTCATAAATAGGAAAAGCTAATTGGTCCCAACTCGATTATTCAATTCTATGCGCAAAAGAATTAGCGTCAAAATTTTACGTACGGAATGTATTTTTCTCACTTTCCAGTGTCATAGAAACGTGAAATTTGGCACGAGCATTGATTATGTCATAAATAGGAAAAGCTAATGGGTCCAACTCGATTATTCAATTCTATGTGCAAAAGAATTAGCCTCCAAATTTTACGTACGGAATGTATTTTTCTCACTTTCCAGTGTCATAGAAACGTGAAATTTGGCACGAGCATTGATTATGTCATAAATAGGAAAAGCTAATGGGTCCAACTCGATTATTCAATTCTATGTGCAAAAGAATTAGCCTCCAAATTTTACGTACGGAATCCAATTTTCTCACATAGAAACTTAAAATTTGGCACGGGCATTGAATATGTTCTAAATAGGAAAAACTAATGGATCCCAACTCGATTATTCAATTCTATGCGCAAAAGAATTAGCGTCAAAATTTTACGTACGGAATGTATTTTTCTCACTTTCCAGTGTCATAGAAACGTGAAATTTGGCACGAGCATTGATTATGTCATAAATAGGAAAAGCTAATGGGTCCAACTCGATTATTCAATTCTATGTGCAAAAGAATTAGCGTCCAAATTTTATGTACGGAATCCAATTTTCTCACATAGAAACTTGAAATTTGGCACGAGCATTAATTATGTCATAAATAGGAAAAGCTAATGGGTCCCAACTCGATTATTCAATTCTATGCGCAAAAGAATTAGTGTCCAAATTTTACGTACAGAATCCAATTTTCTCACATAGAAACTTAAAATTTGGAACGGGCATTGAATATGTCCTAAATAGGAAAAACTAATGTGTCTCAACTAGATTATTCAATTCTATGTGCAAAAGAATTAGCGTCCAAATTTTACATACAGAATCCAATTTTCTCACATAGAAACTTGAAATTTGGCACGAGCATTGATTATGTCATAAATAGGAAAAGCTAATGTGTCCCAACTCCGTTATTTAATTCTATGAGCAAAAGAATTAGCGTCCAAATGTTACGTACGGAATGTAATTTTCTCACATAGAAACTTAAAATTTGGCACGGGCATTGATTATGTCATAAATAAGAAAAGCTAATGGGTCCTAACTCGATTATTCAATTCTATGTGCAAAAGAATTAGCCTTCAAATTTTACGTACGGAATCCAATTTTCTCACATAGAAACTTGAAATTTGGCACGAGCATTGATTATGCCATAAATAGGAAAAGCTAATGGGTCCCAACTCGATTATTCAATTCTATGCGCAAAAGAATTAGCGTCCAAATTTTATGTACACTATCCAATTTTCTCACATAGAAACTTAAAATTTGGCACGGGCATTGAATATGTTCTAAATAGGAAAAACTAATGGGTCCCAACTCGATTATTCAATTCTATGCGCAAAAGAATTAGCGTCAAAATTTTACGTACGGAATGTATTTTTCTCACTTTCCAGTGTCATAGAAACGTGAAATTTGGCACGAGCATTGATTATGTCATAAATAGGAAAAGCTAATGGGTCCAACTCGATTATTCAATTCTATGTGCAAAAGAATTAGCCTCCAAATTTTACGTACGGAATCCAATTTTCTCACATAGAAACTTGAAATTTGGCACGAGCATTGATTATGTCATAAATAGGAAAAGCTAATGGGTCCCAACTCGATTATTCAATTCTATGCGCAAAAGAATTAGCGTCCAAATTTTATGTACACTATCCAATTTTCTCACATAGAAACTTAAAATTTGGCACGGGCATTGAATATGTTCTAAATAGGAAAAACTAATGGATCCCAACTCGATTATTCAATTCTATGCGCAAAAGAATTAGCGTCAAAATTTTACGTACGGAATGTATTTTTCTCACTTTCCAGTGTCATAGAAACGTGAAATTTGGCACGAGCATTGATTATGTCATAAATAGGAAAAGCTAATGGGTCCAACTCGATTATTCAATTCTATGTGCAAAAGAATTAGCGTCCAAATTTTATGTACGGAATCCAATTTTCTCACATAGAAACTTGAAATTTGGCACGAGCATTGATTATGTCATAAATAGGAAAAGCTAAAGGGTCCCAACTCCGTTATTTAATTCTAGGCACAAAAGAATTAGCGTCCAAGTTTTACGTATGGAATGTAATTTTCTCACATAGAAACTTAAAATTTGGCACGGGCATTGATTATGTCATAAATAGGAAAAGCTAATTGGTCCCAACTCGATTATTCAATTCTATGCGCAAAAGAATTAGCGTCAAAATTTTACGTACGGAATGTATTTTTCTCACTTTCCAGTGTCATAGAAACGTGAAATTTGGCACGAGCATTGATTATGTCATAAATAGGAAAAGCTAATGGGTCCAACTCGATTATTCAATTCTATGTGCAAAAGAATTAGCCTCCAAATTTTACGTACGGAATGTATTTTTCTCACTTTCCAGTGTCATAGAAACGTGAAATTTGGCACGAGCATTGATTATGTCATAAATAGGAAAAGCTAATGGGTCCAACTCGATTATTCAATTCTATGTGCAAAAGAATTAGCCTCCAAATTTTACGTACGGAATCCAATTTTCTCACATAGAAACTTAAAATTTGGCACGGGCATTGAATATGTTCTAAATAGGAAAAACTAATGGATCCCAACTCGATTATTCAATTCTATGCGCAAAAGAATTAGCGTCAAAATTTTACGTACGGAATGTATTTTTCTCACTTTCCAGTGTCATAGAAACGTGAAATTTGGCACGAGCATTGATTATGTCATAAATAGGAAAAGCTAATGGGTCCAACTCGATTATTCAATTCTATGTGCAAAAGAATTAGCGTCCAAATTTTATGTACGGAATCCAATTTTCTCACATAGAAACTTGAAATTTGGCACGAGCATTAATTATGTCATAAATAGGAAAAGCTAATGGGTCCCAACTCGATTATTCAATTCTATGCACAAAAGAATTAGCGTCCAAATTTTACGTACAGAATCCAATTTTCTCACATAGAAACTTAAAATTTGGAACGGGCATTGAATATGTCCTAAATAGGAAAAACTAATGTGTCTCAACTCGATTATTTAATTCTATGCGCAAAAGAATTAGCGTCAAAATTTTCCGTACGGAATGTATTTTTCTCACTTTCCAGTGTCATAGAAACGTGAAATTTGGCACGAGCATTGATTATGTCATGAATAGGAAAAGCTAATGGGTCCTAACTCGATTATTCAATTCTATGTGCAAAAGAATTAGCGTCAAAATTTTACGTATGGAATGTATTTTTCTCACTTTCCAGTGTCATAGAAACGTGAAATTTGGCACGAGCATTGATTATGTCATAAATAGGAAAAGCTAATGGGTCCCAACTCCGTTATTTAATTCTAGGCACTAAAGAATTAGCGCCCAAGTTTTACGTATGGAATGTAATTTTCTCACATAGAAACTTAAAATTTGGCACGGGCATTGATTATGTCATAAATAGGAACAGCTAATTGGTCCTAACTCAATTATTCAATTCTATGTGCAAAAGAATTAGCGTCCAAATTTTTTATATACAGAATTCAATTTTCTCACATAGAAACTTGAAATTTGGCACGAGCATTGATTATGTCATAAATAGGAAAAGCTAATGTGTCCCAACTCCGTTATTTAATTCTATGAGCAAAAGAATTAGCGTCCAAATGTTACGTACGGAATGTAATTTTCTCACATAGAAACTTAAAATTTGGCACGGGCATTGATTATGTCATAAATAAGAAAAGCTAATGGGTCCTAACTCGATTATTCAATTCTATGTGCAAAAGAATTAGCCTTCAAATTTTACGTACGGAATCCAATTTTCTCACATAGAAACTTGAAATTTGGCACGAGCATTGATTATGTCATAAATAGGAAAAGCTAATGGGTCCCAACTCGATTATTCAATTCTATGCGCAAAAGAATTAGCGTCCAAATTTTATGTACACTATCCAATTTTCTCACATAGAAACTTAAAATTTGGCACGGGCATTGAATATGTTCTAAATAGGAAAAACTAATGGGTCCCAACTCGATTATTCAATTCTATGCGCAAAAGAATTAGCGTCAAAATTTTACGAACGGAATGTATTTTTCTCACTTTCCAGTGTCATAGAAACGTGAAATTTGGCACGAGCATTGATTATGTCATAAATAGGAAAAGCTAATGGGTCCAACTCGATTATTCAATTCTATGTGCAAAAGAATTAGCCTCCAAATTTTACGTACGGAATCCAATTTTCTCACATAGAAACTTGAAATTTGGCACGAGCATTGATTATGTCATAAATAGGAAAAGCTAATGTGTCCCAACTCCGTTATTTAATTCTATGAGCAAAAGAATTAGCGTCCAAATGTTACGTACGGAATGTAATTTTCTCACATAGAAACTTAAAATTTGGCACGGGCATTGATTATGTCATAAATAAGAAAAGCTAATGGGTCCTAACTCGATTATTCAATTCTATGTGCAAAAGAATTAGCCTTCAAATTTTACGTACGGAATCCAATTTTCTCACATAGAAACTTGAAATTTGGCACGAGCATTGATTATGTCATAAATAGGAAAAGCTAATGGGTCCCAACTCGATTATTCAATTCTATGCGCAAAAGAATTAGCGTCCAAATTTTATGTACACTATCCAATTTTCTCACATAGAAACTTAAAATTTGGCACGGGCATTGAATGTGTTCTAAATAGGAAAAACTAATGGATCCCAACTCGATTATTCAATTCTATGCGCAAAAGAATTAGCGTCAAAATTTTACGTACGGAATGTATTTTTCTCACTTTCCAGTGTCATAGAAACGTGAAATTTGGCACGAGCATTGATTATGTCATAAATAGGAAAAGCTAATGGGTCCAACTCGATTATTCAATTCTATGTGCAAAAGAATTAGCGTCAAAATTTTACGTATGGAATGTATTTTTCTCACTTTCCAGTGTCATAGAAACGTGAAATTTGGCACGAGCATTGATTATGTCATAAATAGGAAAAGCTAATGGGTCCCAACTCCGTTATTTAATTCTAGGCACTAAAGAATTAGCGCCCAAGTTTTACGTACGGAATGTAATTTTCTCACATAGAAACTTAAAATTTGGCACGGGCATTGATTATGTCATAAATAGGAAAAGCTAATTGGTCCTAACTCAATTATTCAATTCTATGTGCAAAAGAATTAGCGTCAAAATTTTACGTACAGAATCCAATTTTCTCACATAGAAACTTGAAATTTGGCACGAGCATTGATTATGTCATAAATAGGAAAAGCTAAAGGGTCCCAACTCCGTTATTTAATTCTAGGCACAAAAGAATTAGCGTCCAAGTTTTACGTATGGAATGTAATTTTCTCACATAGAAACTTAAAATTTGGCACGGGCATTGATTATGTCATAAATAGGAAAAGCTAATTGGTCCTAACTCAATTATTCAATTCTATGTGCAAAAGAATTAGCGTCAAAATTTTACGTACAGAATCCAATTTTCTCACATAGAAACTTGAAATTTGGCACGAGCATTGATTATGTCATAAATAGGAAAAGCTAAAGGGTCCCAACTCCGTTATTTAATTCTAGGCACAAAAGAATTAGCGTCCAAGTTTTACGTATGGAATGTAATTTTCTCACATAGAAACTTAAAATTTGGCACGGGCATTGATTATGTCATAAATAGGAAAAGCTAATGGGTCCTAACTAGATTATTCAATTCTATGTGCAAAAGAATTAGCGTCCAAATTTTACATACAGAATCCAATTTTCTCACATAGAAACTTGAAATTTGGCACGAGCATTGATTATGTCATAAATAGGAAAAGCTAATGTGTCCCAACTCCGTTATTTAATTCTATGAGCAAAAGAATTAGCGTCCAAATGTTACGTACGGAATGTAATTTTCTCACATAGAAACTTAAAATTTGGCACGGGCATTGATTATGTCATAAATAAGAAAAGCTAATGGGTCCTAACTCGATTATTCAATTCTATGTGCAAAAGAATTAGCCTTCAAATTTTACGTACGGAATCCAATTTTCTCACATAGAAACTTGAAATTTGGCACGAGCATTGATTATGTCATAAATAGGAAAAGCTAATGGGTCCCAACTCGATTATTCAATTCTATGCGCAAAAGAATTAGCGTCCAAATTTTATGTACACTATCCAATTTTCTCACATAGAAACTTAAAATTTGGCACGGGCATTGAATATGTTCTAAATAGGAAAAACTAATGGGTCCCAACTCGATTATTCAATTCTATGCGCAAAAGAATTAGCGTCAAAATTTTACGTACGGAATGTATTTTTCTCACTTTCCAGTGTCATAGAAACGTGAAATTTGGCACGAGCATTGATTATGTCATAAATAGGAAAAGCTAATGGGTCCAACTCGATTATTCAATTCTATGTGCAAAAGAATTAGCCTCCAAATTTTACGTACGGAATCCAATTTTCTCACATAGAAACTTGAAATTTGGCACGAGCATTGATTATGTCATAAATAGGAAAAGCTAATGGGTCCCAACTCAATTATTCAATTCTATGCGCAAAAGAATTAGCGTCCAAATTTTATGTACACTATCCAATTTTCTCACATAGAAACTTAAAATTTGGCACGGGCATTGAATATGTTCTAAATATGAAAAACTAATGGGTCCCAACTCGATTATTCAATTCTATGCGCAAAAGAATTAGCGTCAAAATTTTACGTACGGAATGTATTTTTCTCACTTTCCAGTGTCATAGAAACGTGAAATTTGGCACGAGCATTGATTATGTCATAAATAGGAAAAGCTAATGGGTCCAACTCGATTATTCAATTCTATGTGCAAAAGAATTAGCCTCCAAATTTTACGTACGGAATCCAATTTTCTCACATAGAAACTTGAAATTTGGCACGAGCATTGATTATGTCATAAATAGGAAAAGCTAATGGGTCCCAACTCGATTATTCAATTCTATGCGCAAAAGAATTAGCGTCCAAATTTTATGTACACTATCCAATTTTCTCACATAGAAACTTAAAATTTGGCACGGGCATTGAATATGTTCTAAATAGGAAAAACTAATGGATCCCAACTCGATTATTCAATTCTATGCGCAAAAGAATTAGCGTCAAAATTTTACGTACGGAATGTATTTTTCTCACTTTCCAGTGTCATAGAAACGTGAAATTTGGCACGAGCATTGATTATGTCATAAATAGGAAAAGCTAATGGGTCCAACTCGATTATTCAATTCTATGTGCAAAAGAATTAGCGTCCAAATTTTATGTACGGAATCCAATTTTCTCACATAGAAACTTGAAATTTGGCACGAGCATTGATTATGTCATAAATAGGAAAAGCTAAAGGGTCCCAACTCCGTTATTTAATTCTAGGCACAAAAGAATTAGCGTCCAAGTTTTACGTATGGAATGTAATTTTCTCACATAGAAACTTAAAATTTGGCACGGGCATTGATTATGTCATAAATAGGAAAAGCTAATTGGTCCCAACTCGATTATTCAATTCTATGCGCAAAAGAATTAGCGTCAAAATTTTACGTACGGAATGTATTTTTCTCACTTTCCAGTGTCATAGAAACGTGAAATTTGGCACGAGCATTGATTATGTCATAAATAGGAAAAGCTAATGGGTCCAACTCGATTATTCAATTCTATGTGCAAAAGAATTAGCGTCAAAATTTTACGTACGGAATGTATTTTTCTCACTTTCCAGTGTCATAGAAACGTGAAATTTCGCACGAGCATTGATTATGTCATAAATAGGAAAAGCTAATGGGTCCAACTCGATTATTCAATTCTATGTGCAAAAGAATTAGCGTCCAAATTTTACATACAGAATCCAATTTTCTCACATAGAAACTTGAAATTTGGCACGAGCATTGATTATGTCATAAATAGGAAAAGCTAATGTGTCCCAACTCCGTTATTTAATTCTATGAGCAAAAGAATTAGCGTCCAAATGTTACGTACGGAATGTAATTTTCTCACATAGAAACTTAAAATTTGGCACGGGCATTGATTATGTCATAAATAAGAAAAGCTAATGGGTCCTAACTTGATTATTCAATTCTATGTGCAAAAGAATTAGCCTTCAAATTTTACGTACGGAATCCAATTTTCTCACATAGAAACTTGAAATTTGGCACGAGCATTGATTATGTCATAAATAGGAAAAGCTAATGGGTCCCAACTCGATTATTCAATTCTATGCGCAAAAGAATTAGCGTCCAAATTTTATGTACACTATCCAATTTTCTCACATAGAAACTTAAAATTTGGCACGGGCATTGAATATGTTCTAAATAGGAAAAACTAATGGGTCCCAACTCGATTATTCAATTCTATGCGCAAAAGAATTAGCGTCAAAATTTTACGTACGGAATGTATTTTTCTCACTTTCCAGTGTCATAGAAACGTGAAATTTGGCACGAGCATTGATTATGTCATAAATAGGAAAAGCTAATGGGTCCAACTCGATTATTCAATTCTATGTGCAAAAGAATTAGCCTCCAAATTTTACGTACGGAATGTATTTTTCTCACTTTCCAGTGTCATAGAAACGTGAAATTTGGCACAAGCATTGATTATGTCATAAATAGGAAAAGCTAATGGGTCCAACTCGATTATTCAATTCTATGTGCAAAAGAATTAGCCTCCAAATTTTACGTACGGAATCCAATTTTCTCACATAGAAACTTGAAATTTGGCACGAGCATTAATTATGTCATAAATAGGAAAAGCTAATGGGTCCCAACTCGATTATTCAATTCTATGCGCAAAAGAATTAGCGTCCAAATTTTACGTACAGAATCCAATTTTCTCACATAGAAACTTAAAATTTGGAACGGGCATTGAATATGTCCTAAATAGGAAAAACTAATGTGTCTCAACTCGATTATTCAATTCTATGCGCAAAAGAATTAGCGTCAAAATTTTCCGTACGGAATGTATTTTTCTCACTTTCCAGTGTCATAGAAACGTGAAATTTGGCACGAGCATTGATTATGTCATGAATAGGAAAAGCTAATGGGTCCTAACTCGATTATTCAATTCTATGTGCAAAAGAATTAGCGTCAAAATTTTACGTATGGAATGTATTTTTCTCACTTTCCAGTGTCATAGAAACGTGAAATTTGGCACGAGCATTGATTATGTCATAAATAGGAAAAGCTAATGGGTCCCAACTCCGTTATTTAATTCTAGGCACTAAAGAATTAGCGCCCAAGTTTTACGTACGGAATGTAATTTTCTCACATAGAAACTTAAAATTTGGCACGGGCATTGATTATGTCATAAATAGGAAAAGCTAATTGGTCCTAACTCAATTATTCAATTCTATGTGCAAAAGAAGTAGCGTCAAAATTTTACGTATACAATCCAATTTTCTCACATAGAAACTTGAAATTTAGCACGAGCATTGATTATGTCATAAATAGGAAAAGCTAAAGGTTCCCAACTCCGTTATTTAATTCTAGGCACAAAAGAATTAGCGTCCAAGTTTTACGTATGGAATGTAATTTTCTCACATAGAAACTTAAAATTTGGCACGGGCATTGAATATGTTCTAAATAGGAAAAACTAATGGATCCCAACTCGATTATTCAATTCTATGCGCAAAAGAATTAGCGTCAAAATTTTACGTACGGAATGTATTTTTCTCACTTTCCAGTGTCATAGAAACGTGAAATTTGGCACGAGCATTGATTATGTCATAAATAGGAAAAGCTAATGGGTCCAACTCGATTATTCAATTCTATGTGCAAAAGAATTAGCGTCCAAATTTTATGTACGGAATCCAATTTTCTCACATAGAAACTTGAAATTTGGCACGAGCATTGATTATGTCATAAATAGGAAAAGCTAAAGGGTCCCAACTCCGTTATTTAATTCTAGGCACAAAAGAATTAGCGTCCAAGTTTTACGTATGGAATGTAATTTTCTCACATAGAAACTTAAAATTTGGCACGGGCATTGATTATGTCATAAATAGGAAAAGCTAACGGGTCCTAACTAGATTATTCAATTCTATGTGCAAAAGAATTAGCCTTCAAATTTTACGTACGGAATCCAATTTTCTCACATAGAAACTTGAAATTTGGCACGAGCATTGATTATGTCATAAATAGGAAAAGCTAATGGGTCCCAACTCGATTATTCAATTCTATGCGCAAAAGAATTAGCGTCCAAATTTTATGTACACTATCCAATTTTCTCACATAGAAACTTAAAATTTGGCACGAGCATTGAATATGTTCTAAATAGGAAAAACTAATGGGTCCCAACTCGATTATTCAATTCTATGCGCAAAAGAATTAGCGTCAAAATTTTACGTACGGAATGTATTTTTCTCACTTTCCAGTGTCATAGAAACGTGAAATTTGGCACGAGCATTGATTATGTTATAAATAGGAAAAGCTAATGGGTCCTAACTCGATTATTTAATTCTATGAGCAAAAGAATTAGCGTCCAAATGTTACGTACGGAATGTAATTTTCTCACATAGAAACTTAAAATTTGGCACGGGCATTGATTATGTCATAAATAAGAAAAGCTAATGGGTCCTAACTCGATTATTCAATTCTATGTGCAAAAGAATTAGCCTTCAAATTTTACGTACGGAATCCAATTTTCTCACATAGAAACTTGAAATTTGGCACGAGCATTGATTATGTCATAAATAGGAAAAGCTAATGGGTCCCAACTTGATTATTCAATTCTATGCGCAAAAGAATTAGCGTCCAAATTTTATGTACACTATCCAATTTTCTCACATAGAAACTTAAAATTTGGCACGGGCATTGAATATGTTCTAAATAGGAAAAACTAATGGGTCCCAACTCGATTATTCAATTCTATGCGCAAAAGAATTAGCGTCAAAATTTTACGTACGGAATGTATTTTTCTCACTTTCCAGTGTCATAGAAACGTGAAATTTGGCACGAGCATTGATTATGTCATAAATAGGAAAAGCTAATGGGTCCAACTCGATTATTCAATTCTATGTGCAAAAGAATTAGCCTCCAAATTTTACGTACGGAATCCAATTTTCTCACATAGAAACTTGAAATTTGGCACGAGCATTGATTATGTCATAAATAGGAAAAGCTAATGGGTCCCAACTCGATTATTCAATTCTATGCGCAAAAGAATTAGCGTCCAAATTTTATGTACACTATCCAATTTTCTCACATAGAAACTTAAAATTTGGCACGGGCATTGAATATGTTCTAAATAGGAAAAACTAATGGATCCCAACTCGATTATTCAATTCTATGCGCAAAAGAATTAGCGTCAAAATTTTACGTACGGAATGTATTTTTCTCACTTTCCAGTGTCATAGAAACGTGAAATTTGGCACGAGCATTGATTATGTCATAAATAGGAAAAGCTAATGGGTCCAACTCGATTATTCAATTCTATGTGCAAAAGAATTAGCGTCCAAATTTTATGTACGGAATCCAATTTTCTCACATAGAAACTTGAAATTTGGCACGAGCATTGATTATGTCATAAATAGGAAAAGCTAAAGGGTCCCAACTCCGTTATTTAATTCTAGGCACAAAAGAATTAGCGTCCAAGTTTTACGTATGGAATGTAATTTTCTCACATAGAAACTTAAAATTTGGCACGGGCATTGATTATGTCATAAATAGGAAAAGCTAATTGGTCCCAACTCGATTATTCAATTCTATGCGCAAAAGAATTAGCGTCAAAATTTTACGTACGGAATGTATTTTTCTCACTTTCCAGTGTCATAGAAACGTGAAATTTGGCACGAGCATTGATTATGTCATAAATAGGAAAAGCTAATGGGTCCAACTCGATTATTCAATTCTATGTGCAAAAGAATTAGCCTCCAAATTTTACGTACGGAATGTATTTTTCTCACTTTCCAGTGTCATAGAAACGTGAAATTTGGCACGAGCATTGATTATGTCATAAATAGGAAAAGCTAATGGGTCCAACTCGATTATTCAATTCTATGTGCAAAAGAATTAGCCTCCAAATTTTACGTACGGAATCCAATTTTCTCACATAGAAACTTGAAATTTGGCACGAGCATTAATTATGTCATAAATAGGAAAAGCTAATGGGTCCCAACTCGATTATTCAATTCTATGCGCAAAAGAATTAGCGTCCAAATTTTACGTACAGAATCCAACTTTCTCACATAGAAACTTGAAATTTGGAACGGGCATTGAATATGTCCTAAATAGGAAAAACTAATGTGTCTCAACTCGATTATTCAATTCTATGCGCAAAAGAATTAGCGTCAAAATTTTCCGTACGGAATGTATTTTTCTCACTTTCCAGTGTCATAGAAACGTGAAATTTGGCACGAGCATTGATTATGTCATGAATAGGAAAAGCTAATGGGTCCTAACTCGATTATTCAATTCTATGTGCAAAAGAATTAGCGTCAAAATTTTACGTATGGAATGTATTTTTCTCACTTTCCAGTGTCATAGAAACGTGAAATTTGGCACGAGCATTGATTATGTCATAAATAGGAAAAGCTAATGGGTCCCAACTCCGTTATTTAATTCTAGGCACTAAAGAATTAGCGCCCAAGTTTTACGTACGGAATGTAATTTTCTCACATAGAAACTTAAAATTTGGCACGGGCATTGATTATGTCATAAATAGGAAAAGCTAATTGGTCCTAACTCAATTATTCAATTCTATGTGCAAAAGAATTAGCGTCAAAATTTTACGTACAGAATCCAATTTTCTCACATAGAAACTTGAAATTTGGCACGAGCATTGATTATGTCATAAATAGGAAAAGCTAAAGGGTCCCAACTCCGTTATTTAATTCTAGGCACAAAAGAATTAGCGTCCAAGTTTTACGTATGGAATGTAATTTTCTCACATAGAAACTTAAAATTTGGCACGGGCATTGATTATGTCATAAATAGGAAAAGCTAATTGGTCCTAACTCAATTATTCAATTCTATGTGCAAAAGAATTAGCGTCAAAATTTTACGTACAGAATACAATTTTCTCACATAGAAACTTGAAATTTGGCACGAGCATTGATTATGTCATAAATAGGAAAAGCTAAAGGGTCCCAACTCCGTTATTTAATTCTAGGCACAAAAGAATTAGCGTCCAAGTTTTACGTATGGAATGTAATTTTCTCACATAGAAACTTAAAATTTGGCACGGGCATTGATTATGTCATAAATAGGAAAAGCTAACGGGTCCTAACTAGATTATTCAATTCTATGTGCAAAAGAATTAGAGTCCAAATTTTACATACAGAATCCAATTTTCTCACATAGAAACTTGAAATTTGGCACGAGCATTGATTATGTCATAAATAGGAAAAGCTAATGTGTCCCAACTCCGTTATTTAATTCTATGAGCAAAAGAATTAGCGTCCAAATGTTACGTACGGAATGTAATTTTCTCACATAGAAACTTAAAATTTGGCACGGGCATTGATTATGTCATAAATAAGAAAAGCTAATGGGTCCTAACTTGATTATTCAATTCTATGTGCAAAAGAATTAGCCTTCAAATTTTACGTACGGAATCCAATTTTCTCACATAGAAACTTGAAATTTGGCACGAGCATTGATTATGTCATAAATAGGAAAAGCTAATGGGTCCCAACTCGATTATTCAATTCTATGCGCAAAAGAATTAGCGTCTAAATTTTATGTACACTATCCAATTTTCTCACATAGAAACTTAAAATTTGGCACGGGCATTGAATATGTTCTAAATAGGAAAAACTAATGGGTCCCAACTCGATTATTCAATTCTATGCGCAAAAGAATTAGCGTCAAAATTTTACGTACGGAATGTATTTTTCTCACTTTCCAGTGTCATAGAAACGTGAAATTTGGCACGAGCATTGATTATGTCATAAATAGGAAAAGCTAATGGGTCCAACTCGATTATTCAATTCTATGTGCAAAAGAATTAGCCTCCAAATTTTACGTACGGAATGTATTTTTCTCACTTTCCAGTGTCATAGAAACGTGAAATTTGGCACGAGCATTGATTATGTCATAAATAGGAAAAGCTAATGGGTCCAACTCGATTATTCATTTCTATGTGCAAAAGAATTAGCCTCCAAATTTTACGTACGGAATCCAATTTTCTCACATAGAAACTTGAAATTTGGCACGAGCATTAATTATGTCATAAATAGGAAAAGCTAATGGGTCCCAACTCGATTATTCAATTCTATGCGCAAAAGAATTAGCGTCCAAATTTTACGTACAGAATCCAATTTTCTCACATAGAAACTTAAAATTTGGAACGGGCATTGAATATGTCCTAAATAGGAAAAGCTAATGTGTCTCAACTCGATTATTCAATTCTATGCGCAAAAGAATTAGCGTCAAAATTTTCCGTACGGAATGTATTTTTCTCACTTTCCAGTGTCATAGAAACGTGAAATTTGGCACGAGCATTGATTATGTCATGAATAGGAAAAGCTAATGGGTCCTAACTCGATTATTCAATTCTATGTGCAAAAGAATTAGCGTCAAAATTTTACGTATGGAATGTATTTTTCTCACTTTCCAGTGTCATAGAAACGTGAAATTTGGCACGAGCATTGATTATGTCATAAATAGGAAAAGCTAATGGGTCCCAACTCCGTTATTTAATTCTAGGCACTAAAGAATTAGCGCCCAAGTTTTACGTACGGAATGTAATTTTCTCACATAGAAACTTAAAATTTGGCACGGGCATTGATTATGTCATAAATAAGAAAAGCTAATGGGTCCTAACTCGATTATTCAATTCTATGTGCAAAAGAATTAGCCTTCAAATTTTACGTACGGAATCCAATTTTCTCACATAGAAACTTGAAATTTGGCACGAGCATTGATTATGTCATAAATAGGAAAAGCTAATGGGTCCCAACTCGATTATTCAATTCTATGCGCAAAAGAATTAGCGTCCAAATTTTATGTACACTATCCAATTTTCTCACATAGAAACTTAAAATTTGGCACGGGCATTGAATATGTTCTAAATAGGAAAAACTAATGGGTCCCAACTCGATTATTCAATTCTATGCGCAAAAGAATTAGCGTCAAAATTTTACGTACGGAATGTATTTTTCTCACTTTCCAGTGTCATAGAAACGTGAAATTTGGCACGAGCATTGATTATGTCATAAATAGGAAAAGCTAATGGGTCCTAACTCGATTATTTAATTCTATGAGCAAAAGAATTAGCGTCCAAATGTTACGTACGGAATGTAATTTTCTCACATAGAAACTTAAAATTTGGCACGGGCATTGATTATGTCATAAATAAGAAAAGCTAATGGGTCCTAACTTGATTATTCAATTCTATGTGCAAAAGAATTAGCCTTCAAATTTTACGTACGGAATCCAATTTTCTCACATAGAAACTTGAAATTTGGCACGAGCATTGATTATGTCATAAATAGGAAAAGCTAATGGGTCCCAACTCGATTATTCAATTCTATGCGCAAAAGAATTAGCGTCCAAATTTTATGTACACTATCCAATTTTCTCACATAGAAACTTAAAATTTGGCACGGGCATTGAATATGTTCTAAATAGGAAAAACTAATGGGTCCCAACTCGATTATTCAATTCTATGCGCAAAAGAATTAGCGTCAAAATTTTACGTACGGAATGTATTTTTCTCACTTTCCAGTGTCATAGAAACGTGAAATTTGGCACGAGCATTGATTATGTCATAAATAGGAAAAGCTAATTGGTCCAACTCGATTATTCAATTCTATGTGCAAAAGAATTAGCCTCCAAATTTTACGTACGGAATGTATTTTTCTCACTTTCCAGTGTCATAGAAACGTGAAATTTGGCACGAGCATTGATTATGTCATAAATAGGAAAAGCTAATGGGTCCAACTCGATTATTCAATTCTATGTGCAAAAGAATTAGCCTCCAAATTTTACGTACGGAATCCAATTTTCTCACATAGAAACTTGAAATTTGGCACGAGCATTAATTATGTCATAAATAGGAAAAGCTAATGGGTCCCAACTCGATTATTCAATTCCATGCGCAAAAGAATTAGCGTCCAAATTTTACGTACAGAATCCAATTTTCTCACATAGAAACTTAAAATTTGGAACGGGCATTGAATATGTCCTAAATAGGAAAAACTAATGTGTCTCAACTCGATTATTCAATTCTATGCGCAAAAGAATTAGCGTCAAAATTTTCCGTACGGAATGTATTTTTCTCACTTTCCAGTGTCATAGAAACGTGAAATTTGGCACGAGCATTGATTATGTCATGAATAGGAAAAGCTAATGGGTCCTAACTCGATTATTCAATTCTATGTGCAAAAGAATTAGCGTCAAAATTTTACGTATGGAATGTATTTTTCTCACTTTCCAGTGTCATAGAAACGTGAAATTTGGCACGAGCATTGATTATGTCATAAATAGGAAAAGCTAATGGGTCCCAACTCCGTTATTTAATTCTAGGCACTAAAGAATTAGCGCCCAAGTTTTACGTACGGAATGTAATTTTCTCACATAGAAACTTAAAATTTGGCACGGGCATTGATTATGTCATAAATAGGAAAAGCTAATTGGTCCTAACTCAATTATTCAATTCTATGTGCAAAAGAATTAGCGTCAAAATTTTACGTACAGAATCCAATTTTCTCACATAGAAACTTGAAATTTGGCACGAGCATTGATTATGTCATAAATAGGAAAAGCTCAAGGTTCCCAACTCCGTTATTTAATTCTAGGCACAAAAGAATTAGCGTCCAAGTTTTACGTATGGAATGTAATTTTCTCACATAGAAACTTAAAATTTGGCACGGGCATTGAATATGTTCTAAATAGGAAAAACTAATGGATCCCAACTCGATTATTCAATTCTATGCGCAAAAGAATTAGCGTCAAAATTTTACGTACGGAATGTATTTTTCTCACTTTCCAGTGTTATAGAAACGTGAAATTTGGCACGAGCATTGATTATGTCATAAATAGGAAAAGCTAATGGGTCCAACTCGATTATTCAATTCTATGTGCAAAAGAATTAGCGTCCAAATTTTATGTACGGAATCCAATTTTCTCACATAGAAACTTGAAATTTGGCACGAGCATTGATTATGTCATAAATAGGAAAAGCTAAAGGGTCCCAACTCCGTTATTTAATTCTAGGCACAAAAGAATTAGCGTCCAAGTTTTACGTATGGAATGTAATTTTCTCACATAGAAACTTAAAATTTGGCACGGGCATTGATTATGTCATAAATAGGAAAAGCTAACGGGTCCTAACTAGATTATTCAATTCTATGTGCAAAAGAATTAGCGTCCAAATTTTACATACAGAATCCAATTTTCTCACATAGAAACTTGAAATTTGGCACGAGCATTGATTATGTCATAAATAGGAAAAGCTAATGTGTCCCAACTCCGTTATTTAATTATGAGCAAAAGAATTAGCGTCCAAATGTTACGTACGGAATGTAATTTTCTCACATAGAAACTTAAAATTTGGCACGGGCATTGATTATGTCATAAATAAGAAAAGCTAATGGGTCCTAACTAGATTATTCAATTCTATGTGCAAAAGAATTAGCCTTCAAATTTTACGTACGGAATCCAATTTTCTCACATAGAAACTTGAAATTTGGCACGAGCATTGATTATGTCATAAATAGGAAAAGCTAATGGGTCCCAACTCAATTATTCAATTCTATGCGCAAAAGAATTAGCGTCCAAATTTTATGTACACTATCCAATTTTCTCACATAGAAACTTAAAATTTGGCACGGGCATTGAATATGTTCTAAATAGGAAAAACTAATGGGTCCCAACTCGATTATTCAATTCTATGCGCAAAAGAATTAGCGTCAAAATTTTACGTACGGAATGTATTTTTCTCACTTTCCAGTGTCATAGAAACGTGAAATTTGGCACGAGCATTGATTATGTCATAAATAGGAAAAGCTAATGGGTCCTAACTCGATTATTCAATTCTATGTGCAAAAGAATTAGCCTCCAAATTTTACGTACGGAATGTATTTTTCTCACTTTCCAGTGTCATAGAAACGTGAAATTTGGCACGAGCATTGATTATGTCATAAATAGGAAAAGCTAATGGGTCCAACTCGATTATTCAATTCTATGTGCAAAAGAATTAGCCTCCAAATTTTACGTACGGAATCCAATTTTCTCACATAGAAACTTGAAATTTGGCACGAGCATTAATTATGTCATAAATAGGAAAAGCTAATGGGTCCCAACTCGATTATTCAATTCTATGCGCAAAAGAATTAGCGTCCAAATTTTACGTACAGAATCCAATTTTCTCACATAGAAACTTAAAATTTGGAACGGGCATTGAATATGTCCTAAATAGGAAAAACTAATGTGTCTCAACTCGATTATTCAATTCTATGCGCAAAAAAATTAGTGTCCAAATTTTCCGTACGGAATGTATTTTTCTCACTTTCCAGTGTCATAGAAACGTGAAATTTGGCACGAGCATTGATTATGTCATGAATAGGAAAAGCTAATGGGTCCTAACTCGATTATTCAATTCTATGTGCAAAAGAATTAGCGTCAAAATTTTACGTATGGAATGTATTTTTCTCACTTTCCAGTGTCATAGAAACGTGAAATTTGGCACGAGCATTGATTATGTCATAAATAGGAAAAGCTAATGGGTCCCAACTCCGTTATTTAATTCTAGGCACTAAAGAATTACCGCCCAAGTTTTACGTACGGAATGTAATTTTCTCACATAGAAACTTAAAATTTGCAAACGGGCATTGATTATGTCATAAATAGGAAAAGCTAATTGGTCCTAACTCAATTATTCAATTCTATGTGCAAAAGAATTAGCGTCAAAATTTTACGTACAGAATCCAATTTTCTCACATAGAAACTTGAAATTTGGCACGAGCATTGATTATGTCATAAATAGGAAAAGCTAAAGGGTCCCAACTCCGTTATTTAATTCTAGGCACAAAAGAATTAGCGTCCAAGTTTTACGTATGGAATGTAATTTTCTCACATAGAAACTTAAAATTTGGCACGGGCATTGATTATGTCATAAATAGGAAAAGCTAACGGGTCCTAACTAGATTATTCAATTCTATGTGCAAAAGAATTAGCGTCCAAATTTTACATACAGAATCCAATTTTCTCACATAGAAACTTGAAATTTGGCACGAGCATTGATTATGTCATAAATAGGAAAAGCTAATGTGTCCCAACTCCGTTATTTAATTCTATGAGCAAAAGAATTAGCGTCCAAATGTTACATACGGAATGTAATTTTCTCACATAGAAACTTAAAATTTGGCACGGGCATTGATTATGTCATAAATAAGAAAAGCTAATGGGTCCTAACTCGATTATTCAATTCTATGTGCAAAAGAATTAGCCTTCAAATTTTACGTACGGAATCCAATTTTCTCACATAGAAACTTGAAATTTGGCACGAGCATTGATTATGTCATAAATAGGAAAAGCTAATGGGTCTCAACTCGATTATTCAATTCTATGCGCAAAAGAATTAGCGTCCAAATTTTATGTACACTATCCAATTTTCTCACATAGAAACTTAAAATTTGGCACGGGCATTGAATATGTTCTAAATAGGAAAAACTAATGGGTCCCAACTCGATTATTCAATTCTATGCGCAAAAGAATTAGCGTCAAAATTTTACGTACGGAATGTATTTTTCTCACTTTCCAGTGTCATAGAAACGTGAAATTTGGCACGAGCATTGATTATGTCATAAATAGGAAAAGCTAATGGGTCCTAACTCGATTATTCAATTCTATGTGCAAAAGAATTAGCCTCCAAATTTTACGTACGGAATGTATTTTTCTCACTTTCCAGTGTCATAGAAACGTGAAATTTGGCACGAGCATTGATTATGTCATAAATAGGAAAAGCTAATGGGTCCAACTCGATTATTCAATTCTATGTGCAAAAGAATTAGCCTCCAAATTTTACGTACGGAATCCAATTTTCTCACATAGAAACTTGAAATTTGGCACGAGCATTAATTATGTCATAAATAGGAAAAGCTAATGGGTCCCAACTCGATTATTCAATTCTATGCGCAAAAGAATTAGCGTCCAAATTTTACGTACAGAATCCAATTTTCTCACATAGAAACTTAAAATTTGGAACGGGCATTGAATATGTCCTAAATAGGAAAAACTAATGTGTCTCAACTCGATTATTCAATTCTATGCGCAAAAAAATTAGTGTCCAAATTTTCCGTACGGAATGTATTTTTCTCACTTTCCAGTGTCATAGAAACGTGAAATTTGGCACGAGCATTGATTATGTCATGAATAGGAAAAGCTAATGGGTCCTAACTCGATTATTCAATTCTATGTGCAAAAGAATTAGCGTCAAAATTTTACGTATGGAATGTATTTTTCTCACTTTCCAGTGTCATAGAAACGTGAAATTTGGCACGAGCATTGATTATGTCATAAATAGGAAAAGCTAATGGGTCCCAACTCCGTTATTTAATTCTAGGCACTAAAGAATTACCGCCCAAGTTTTACGTACGGAATGTAATTTTCTCACATAGAAACTTAAAATTTGCAAACGGGCATTGATTATGTCATAAATAGGAAAAGCTAATTGGTCCTAACTCAATTATTCAATTCTATGTGCAAAAGAATTAGCGTCAAAATTTTACGTACAGAATCCAATTTTCTCACATAGAAACTTGAAATTTGGCACGAGCATTGATTATGTCATAAATAGGAAAAGCTAAAGGGTCCCAACTCCGTTATTTAATTCTAGGCACAAAAGAATTAGCGTCCAAGTTTTACGTATGGAATGTAATTTTCTCACATAGAAACTTAAAATTTGGCACGGGCATTGATTATGTCATAAATAGGAAAAGCTAACGGGTCCTAACTAGATTATTCAATTCTATGTGCAAAAGAATTAGCGTCCAAATTTTACATACAGAATCCAATTTTCTCACATAGAAACTTGAAATTTGGCACGAGCATTGATTATGTCATAAATAGGAAAAGCTAATGTGTCCCAACTCCGTTATTTAATTCTATGAGCAAAAGAATTAGCGTCCAAATGTTACGTACGGAATGTAATTTTCTCACATAGAAACTTAAAATTTGGCACGGGCATTGATTATGTTCTAAATAGGAAAAACTAATGGGTCCCAACTCGATTATTCAATTCTATGCGCAAAAGAATTAGCGTCAAAATTTTACGTACGGAATGTATTTTTCTCACTTTCCAGTGTCATAGAAACGTGAAATTTGGCACGAGCATTGATTATGTCATAAATAGGAAAAGCTAATGGGTCCAACTCGATTATTCAATTCTATGTGCAAAAGAATTAGCCTCCAAATTTTACGTACGGAATCCAATTTTCTCACATAGAAACTTGAAATTTGGCACGAGCATTGATTATGTCATAAATAGGAAAAGCTAATGGGTCCCAACTCGATTATTCAATTCTATGCGCAAAAGAATTAGCGTCCAAATTTTATGTACACTATCCAATTTTCTCACATAGAAACTTAAAATTTGGCACGGGCATTGAATATGTTCTAAATAGGAAAAACTAATGGATCCCAACTCGATTATTCAATTCTATGCGCAAAAGAATTAGCGTCAAAATTTTACGTACGGAATGTATTTTTCTCACTTTCCAGTGTCATAGAAACGTGAAATTTGGCACGAGCATTGATTATGTCATAAATAGGAAAAGCTAATGGGTCCAACTCGATTATTCAATTCTATGTGCAAAAGAATTAGCCTCCAAATTTTACGTACGGAATCCAATTTTCTCACATAGAAACTTGAAATTTGGCACGAGCATTAATTATGTCATAAATAGGAAAAGCTAATGGGTCCCAACTCGATTATTCAATTCTATGCGCAAAAGAATTAGCATCCAAATTTTACGTACAGAATCGAATTTTCTCACATAGAAACTTAAAATTTGGAACGGGCATTGAATATGTCCTAAATAGGAAAAACTAATGTGTCTCAACTCGATTATTCAATTCTATGCGCAAAAGAATTAGCGTCAAAATTTTCCGTACGGAATGTATTTTTCTCACTTTCCAGTGTCATAGAAACGTGAAATTTGGCACGAGCATTGATTATGTCATGAATAGGAAAAGCTAATGGGTCCTAACTCGATTATTCAATTCTATGTGCAAAAGAATTAGCGTCAAAATTTTCCGTACGGAATGTATTTTTCTCACTTTCCAGTGTCATAGAAACGTGAAATTTGGCACGAGCATTGATTATGTCATGAATAGGAAAAGCTAATGGGTCCCAACTCGATTATTCAATTCTATGTGCAAAAGAATTAGCCTCCAAATTTTACGTACGGAATCCAATTTTCTCACATAGAAACCTGAAATTTGGCACGAGCATTGATTATGTCATAAATAGGAAAAGCTAATGTGTTCCAACTCGATTATTCAATTCTATGCGCAAAAGAATTAGCGTCCAAATTTTATGTACACTATCCAATTTTCTCACATAGAAACTTAAAATTTGGCACGGGCATTGAATATGTTCTAAATAGGAAAAACTAATGGGTCCCAACTCGATTATTCAATTCTATGCGCAAAAGAATTAGCGTCAAAATTTTCCGTACGGAATGTATTTTTCTCACTTTCCAGTGTCATAGAAACGTGAAATTTGGCACGAGCATTGATTATGTCATAAATAGGAAAAGCTAATATGTCCCAACTCCGTTATTTAATTCTATGAGCAAAAGAATTAGCGTCCAAATGTTACGTACGGAATGTAATTTTCTCACATAGAAACTTAAAATTTGGCACGGGCATTGATTATGTCATAAATAAGAAAAGCTAATGGGTCCTAACTCGATTATTCAATTCTATGTGCAAAAGAATTAGCCTTCAAATTTTACGTACGGAATCCAATTTTCTCACATAGAAACTTGAAATTTGGCACGAGCATTGATTATGTCATAAATAGGAAAAGCTAATGGGTCCCAACTCGATTATTCAATTCTATGTGCAAAAGAATTAGCCTCCAAATTTTACGTACGGAATCCAATTTTCTCACATAGAAACTTGAAATTTGGCACGAGCATTGATTATGTCATAAATAGGAAAAGCTAATGGGTCCCCACTCGATTATTCAATTCTATGCGCAAAAGAATTAGCGTCCAAATTTTATGTACACTATCCAATTTTCTCACATAGAAACTTAAAATTTGGCACGGGCATTGAATATGTTCTAAATAGGAAAAACTAATGGGTCCCAACTCGATTATTCAATTCTATGCGCAAAAGAATTAGCGTCAAAATTTTACGTACGGAATGTATTTTTCTCACTTTCCAGTGTCATAGAAGCGTGAAATTTGGCACGAGCATTGATTATGTCATAAATAGGAAAAGCTAATGGGTCCAACTCGATTATTCAATTCTATGTGCAAAAGAATTAGCCTCCAAATTTTACGTACGGAATCCAATTTTCTCACATAGAAACTTGAAATTTGGCACGAGCATTGATTATGTCATAAATAGGAAAAGCTAATGGGTCCCAACTCGATTATTCAATTCTATGCGCAAAAGAATTAGCGTCCAAATTTTATGTACACTATCCAATTTTCTCACATAGAAACTTAAAATTTGGCACGGGCATTGAATATGTTCTAAATAGGAAAAACTAATGGATCCCAACTCGATTATTCAATTCTATGCGCAAAAGAATTAGCGTCAAAGTTTTACGTACGGAATGTATTTTTCTCACTTTCCAGTGTCATAGAAACGTGAAATTTGGCACGAGCATTGATTATGTCATAAATAGGAAAAGCTAATGGGTCCAACTCGATTATTCAATTCTATGTGCAAAAGAATTAGCGTCCAAATTTTATGTACGGAATCCAATTTTCTCACTTAGAAACTTGAAATTTGGCACGAGCATTGATTATGTCATAAATAGGAAAAGCTAATGGGTCCCAACTCGATTTTTCAATTCTATGTGCAAAAGAATTAGCCTCCAAATTTTACGTACGGAATCCAATTTTCTCACATAGAAACTTGAAATTTGGCACGAGCATTGATTATGTCATAAATAGGAAAAGCTAATGGGTCCCAACTCGATTATTCAATTCTATGCGCAAAAGAATTAGCGTCCAAATTTTACGAACAGAATCCAATTTTCTCACATAGAAACTTAAAACTTGGAACGGGCATTGAATATGTCCTAAATAGGAAAAACTAATGTGTCTCAACTCGATTATTCAATTCTATGCGCAAAAGAATTAGCGTCAAAATTTTCCGTACGGAATGTATTTTTCTCACTTTCCAGTGTCATAGAAACGTGAAATTTGGCACGAGCATTGATTATGTCATGAATAGGAAAAGCTATTGGGTCCTAACTCGATTATTCAATTCTATGTGCAAAAGAATTAGCGTCAAAATTTTACGTATGGAATGTATTTTTCTCACTTTCCAGTGTCATAGAAACGTGAAATTTGGCACGAGCATTGATTATGTCATAAATAGGAAAAGCTAATTGGTCCTAACTCAATTATTCAATTCTATGTGCAAAAGAATTAGCGTCAAAATTTTACGTACAGAATCCAATTTTCTCACATAGAAACTTGAAATTTGGCACGAGCATTGATTATGTCATAAATAGGAAAAGCTAAAGGGTCCCAACTCCGTTATTTAATTCTAGGCACAAAAGAATTAGCGTCCAAGTTTTACGTATGGAATGTAATTTTCTCACATAGAAACTTAAAATTTGGCACGGGCATTGATTATGTCATAAATAGGAAAAGCTAACGGGTCCTAACTAGATTATTCAATTCTATGTGCAAAAGAATTAGCGTCCAAATTTTACATACAGAATCCAATTTTCTCACATAGAAACTTGAAATTTGGCACGAGCATTGATTATGTCATAAATAGGAAAAGCTAATGTGTCCCAACTCCGTTATTTAATTCTATGAGCAAAAGAATTAGCGTCCAAATGTTACGTACGGAATGTAATTTTCTCACATAGAAACTTAAAATTTGGCACGGGCATTGATTATGTCATAAATAAGAAAAGCTAAAAGGTCCTAACTCGATTATTCAATTCTATGTGCAAAAGAATTTGCCTTCAAATTTTACGTACGGAATCCAATTTTCTCACATAGAAACTTGAAATTTGGCACGAGCATTGATTATGTCATAAATAGGAAAAGCTAATGGGTCCCAACTCGATTATTCAATTCTATGCGCAAAAGAATTAGCGTCCAAAATTTATGTACACTATCCAATTTTCTCACATAGAAACTTAAAATTTGGCACGGGCATTGAATATGTTCTAAATAGGAAAAACTAATGGGTCCCAACTCGATTATTCAATTCTATGCGCAAAAGAATTAGCGTCAAAATTTTACGTACGGAATGTATTTTTCTCACTTTCCAGTGTCATAGAAACGTGAAATTTGGCACGAGCATTGATTATGTCATAAAAAGGAAAAGCTAATGGGTCCAACTCGATTATTCAATTCTATGTGCAAAAGAATTAGCCTCCAAATTTTACGTACGGAATCCAATTTTCTCACATAGAAACTTGAAATTTGGCACGAGCATTGATTATGTCATAAATAGGAAAAGCTAATGGGTCCCAACTCGATTATTCAATTCTATGCGCAAAAGAATTAGCGTCCAAATTTTATGTACACTATCCAATTTTCTCACATAGAAACTTAAAATTTGGCACGGGCATTGAATATGTTCTAAATAGGAAAAACTAATGGATCCCAACTCGATTATTCAATTCTATGCGCAAAAGAATTAGCGTCAAAATTTTAAGTACGGAATGTATTTTTCTCACTTTCCAGTGTCATAGAAGCGTGAAATTTGGCACGAGCATTGATTATGTCATAAATAGGAAAAGCTAATGGGTCCAACTCGATTATTCAATTCTATGTGCAAAAGAATTAGCCTCCAAATTTTACGTACGGAATGTATTTTTCTCACTTTCCAGTGTCATAGAAACGTGAAATTTGGCACGAGCATTGATTATGTCATAAATAGGAAAAGCTAATGGGTCCAACTCGATTATTCAATTCTATGTGCAAAAGAATTAGCCTCCAAATTTTACGTACGGAATCCAATTTTCTCACATAGAAACTTGAAATTTGGCACGAGCATTAATTATGTCATAAATAGGAAAAGCTAATGGGTCCCAACTCGATTATTCAATTCTATGCGCAAAAGAATTAGCGTCCAAATTTTACGTACAGAATCCAATTTTCTCACATAGAAACTTAAAATTTGGAACGGGCATTGAATATGTCCTAAATAGGAAAAACTAATGTGTCTCAACTCGATTATTCAATTCTATGCGCAAAAGAATTAGCGTCAAAATTTTCCGTACGGAATGTATTTTTCTCACTTTCCAGTGTCATAGAAACGTGAAATTTGGCACGAGCATTGATTATGTCATGAATAGGAAAAGCTAATGGTTCCTAACTCGATTATTCAATTCTATGTGCAAAAGAATTAGCGTCAAAATTTTACGTATGGAATGTATTTTTCTCACTTTCCAGTGTCATAGAAACGTGAAATTTGGCACGAGCATTGATTATGTCATAAATAGGAAAAGCTAATGGGTCCCAACTCCGTTATTTAATTCTAGGCACTAAAGAATTAGCGCCCAAGTTTTACGTACGGAATGTAATTTTCTCACATAGAAACTTAAAATTTGGCACGGGCATTGATTATGTCATAAATAGGAAAAGCTAAAGGTTCCCAACTCCGTTATTTAATTCTAGGCACAAAAGAATTAGCGTCCAAGTTTTACGTATGGAATGTAATTTTCTCACATAGAAACTTAAAATTTGGCACAGGCATTGAATATGTTCTAAATAGGAAAAACTAATGGATCCCAACTCGATTATTCAATTCTATGCGCAAAAGAATTAGCGTCAAAATTTTACGTACGGAATGTATTTTTCTCACTTTCCAGTGTCATAGAAACGTGAAATTTGGCACGAGCATTGATTATGTCATAAATAGGAAAAGCTAATGGGTCCAACTCGATTATTCAATTCTATGTGCAAAAGAATTAGCGTCCAAATTTTATGTACGGAATCCAATTTTCTCACATAGAAACTTGAAATTTGGCACGAGCATTGATTATGTCATAAGTAGGAAAAGCTAAAGGGTCCCAACTCCGTTATTTAATTCTAGGCACAAAAGAATTAGCGTCCAAGTTTTACGTATGGAATGTAATTTTCTCACATAGAAACTTAAAATTTGGCACGGGCATTGATTATGTCATAAATAGGAAAAGCTAACGGGTCCTAACTAGATTATTCAATTCTATGTGCAAAAGAATTAGCGTCCAAATTTTACATACAGAATCCAATTTTCTCACATAGAAACTTGAAATTTGGCACGAGCATTGATTATGTCATAAATAGGAAAAGCTAATGTGTCCCAACTCCGTTATTTAATTCTGAGCAAAAGAATTAGCGTCCAAATGTTACGTACGGAATGTAATTTTCTCACATAGAAACTTAAAATTTGGCACGGGCATTGATTATGTCATAAATAAGAAAAGCTAATGGGTCCTAACTCGATTATTCAATTCTATGTGCAAAAGAATTAGCCTTCAAATTTTACGTACGGAATCCAATTTTCTCACATAGAAACTTGAAATTTGGCACGAGCATTGATTATGTCATAAATAGGAAAAGCTAATGGGTCCCAACTCGATTATTCAATTCTATGCGCAAAAGAATTAGCGTCCAAATTTTATGTACACTATCCAATTTTCTCACATAGAAACTTAAAATTTGGCACGGGCATTGAATATGTTCTAAATAGGAAAAACTAATGGGTCCCAACTCGATTATTCAATTCTATGCGCAAAAGAATTAGCGTCAAAATTTTACGTACGGAATGTATTTTTCTCACTTTCCAGTGTCATAGAAACGTGAAATTTGGCACGAGCATTGATTATGTCATAAATAGGAAAAGCTAATGGGTCCAACTCGATTATTCAATTCTATGTGCAAAAGAATTAGCCTCCAAATTTTACGTACGGAATCCAATTTTCTCACATAGAAACTTGAAATTTGGCACGAGCATTAATTATGTCATAAATAGGAAAAGCTAATGGGTCCCAACTCGATTATTCAATTCTATGCGCAAAAGAATTAGCGTCCAAATTTTACGTACAGAATCCAATTTTCTCACATAGAAACTTAAAATTTGGAACGGGCATTGAATATGTCCTAAATAGGAAAAACTAATGTGTCTCAACTCGATTATTCAATTCTATGCGCAAAAGAATTAGCGTCAAAATTTTCCGTACGGAATGTATTTTTCTCACTTTCCAGTGTCATAGAAACGTGAAATTTGGCACGAGCATTGATTATGTCATGAATAGGAAAAGCTAATGGGTCCTAACTCGATTATTCAATTCTATGTGCAAAAGAATTAGCGTCAAAATTTTACGTATGGAATGTATTTTTCTCACTTTCCAGTGTCATAGAAACGTGAAATTTGGCACGAGCATTGATTATGTCATAAATAGGAAAAGCTAATGGGTCCCAACTCCGTTATTTAATTCTAGGCACTAAAGAATTAGCGCCCAAGTTTTACGTACGGAATGTAATTTTCTCACATAGAAACTTAAAATTTGGCACGGGCATTGATTATGTCATAAATAGGAAAAGCTAAAGGTTCCCAACTCCGTTATTTAATTCTAGGCACAAAAGAATTAGCGTCCAAGTTTTACGTATGGAATGTAATTTTCTCACATAGAAACTTAAAATTTGGCACAGGCATTGAATATGTTCTAAATAGGAAAAACTAATGGATCCCAACTCGATTATTCAATTCTATGCGCAAAAGAATTAGCGTCAAAATTTTACGTACGGAATGTATTTTTCTCACTTTCCAGTGTCATAGAAACGTGAAATTTGGCACGAGCATTGATTATGTCATAAATAGGAAAAGCTAATGGGTCCAACTCGATTATTGAATTCTATGTGCAAAAGAATTAGCGTCCACATTTTATGTACGGAATCCAATTTTCTCACATAGAAACTTGAAATTTGGCACGAGCATTGATTATGTCATAAATAGGAAAAGCTAATGGGTCCCAACTCGATTATTCAATTCTATGCGCAAAAGAATTAGCGTCCAAATTTTATGTACACTATCCAATTTTCTCACATAGAAACTTAAAATTTGGCACGGGCATTGAATATGTTCTAAATAGGAAAAACTAATGGATCCCAACTCGATTATTCAATTCTATGCGCAAAAGAATTAGCGTCAAAATTTTAAGTACGGAATGTATTTTTCTCACTTTCCAGTGTCATAGAAGCGTGAAATTTGGCACGAGCATTGATTATGTCATAAATAGGAAAAGCTAATGGGTCCAACTCGATTATTCAATTCTATGTGCAAAAGAATTAGCCTCCAAATTTTACGTACGGAATGTATTTTTCTCACTTTCCAGTGTCATAGAAACGTGAAATTTGGCACGAGCATTGATTATGTCATAAATAGGAAAAGCTAATGGGTCCAACTCGATTATTCAATTCTATGTGCAAAAGAATTAGCCTCCAAATTTTACGTACGGAATCCAATTTTCTCACATAGAAACTTGAAATTTGGCACGAGCATTAATTATGTCATAAATAGGAAAAGCTAATGGGTCCCAACTCGATTATTCAATTCTATGCGCAAAAGAATTAGCGTCCAAATTTTACGTACAGAATCCAATTTTCTCACATAGAAACTTAAAATTTGGAACGGGCATTGAATATGTCCTAAATAGGAAAAACTAATGTGTCTCAACTCGATTATTCAATTCTATGCGCAAAAGAATTAGCGTCAAAATTTTCCGTACGGAATGTATTTTTCTCACTTTCCAGTGTCATAGAAACGTGAAATTTGGCACGAGCATTGATTATGTCATGAATAGGAAAAGCTAATGGTTCCTAACTCGATTATTCAATTCTATGTGCAAAAGAATTAGCGTCAAAATTTTACGTATGGAATGTATTTTTCTCACTTTCCAGTGTCATAGAAACGTGAAATTTGGCACGAGCATTGATTATGTCATAAATAGGAAAAGCTAATGGGTCCCAACTCCGTTATTTAATTCTAGGCACTAAAGAATTAGCGCCCAAGTTTTACGTACGGAATGTAATTTTCTCACATAGAAACTTAAAATTTGGCACGGGCATTGATTATGTCATAAATAGGAAAAGCTAAAGGTTCCCAACTCCGTTATTTAATTCTAGGCACAAAAGAATTAGCGTCCAAGTTTTACGTATGGAATGTAATTTTCTCACATAGAAACTTAAAATTTGGCACAGGCATTGAATATGTTCTAAATAGGAAAAACTAATGGATCCCAACTCGATTATTCAATTCTATGCGCAAAAGAATTAGCGTCAAAATTTTACGTACGGAATGTATTTTTCTCACTTTCCAGTGTCATAGAAACGTGAAATTTGGCACGAGCATTGATTATGTCATAAATAGGAAAAGCTAATGGGTCCAACTCGATTATTCAATTCTATGTGCAAAAGAATTAGCGTCCAAATTTTATGTACGGAATCCAATTTTCTCACATAGAAACTTGAAATTTGGCACGAGCATTGATTATGTCATAAGTAGGAAAAGCTAAAGGGTCCCAACTCCGTTATTTAATTCTAGGCACAAAAGAATTAGCGTCCAAGTTTTACGTATGGAATGTAATTTTCTCACATAGAAACTTAAAATTTGGCACGGGCATTGATTATGTCATAAATAGGAAAAGCTAACGGGTCCTAACTAGATTATTCAATTCTATGTGCAAAAGAATTAGCGTCCAAATTTTACATACAGAATCCAATTTTCTCACATAGAAACTTGAAATTTGGCACGAGCATTGATTATGTCATAAATAGGAAAAGCTAATGTGTCCCAACTCCGTTATTTAATTCTGAGCAAAAGAATTAGCGTCCAAATGTTACGTACGGAATGTAATTTTCTCACATAGAAACTTAAAATTTGGCACGGGCATTGATTATGTCATAAATAAGAAAAGCTAATGGGTCCTAACTCGATTATTCAATTCTATGTGCAAAAGAATTAGCCTTCAAATTTTACGTACGGAATCCAATTTTCTCACATAGAAACTTGAAATTTGGCACGAGCATTGATTATGTCATAAATAGGAAAAGCTAATGGGTCCCAACTCGATTATTCAATTCTATGCGCAAAAGAATTAGCGTCCAAATTTTATGTACACTATCCAATTTTCTCACATAGAAACTTAAAATTTGGCACGGGCATTGAATATGTTCTAAATAGGAAAAACTAATGGGTCCCAACTCGATTATTCAATTCTATGCGCAAAAGAATTAGCGTCAAAATTTTACGTACGGAATGTATTTTTCTCACTTTCCAGTGTCATAGAAACGTGAAATTTGGCACGAGCATTGATTATGTCATAAATAGGAAAAGCTAATGGGTCCAACTCGATTATTCAATTCTATGTGCAAAAGAATTAGCCTCCAAATTTTACGTACGGAATCCAATTTTCTCACATAGAAACTTGAAATTTGGCACGAGCATTAATTATGTCATAAATAGGAAAAGCTAATGGGTCCCAACTCGATTATTCAATTCTATGCGCAAAAGAATTAGCGTCCAAATTTTACGTACAGAATCCAATTTTCTCACATAGAAACTTAAAATTTGGAACGGGCATTGAATATGTCCTAAATAGGAAAAACTAATGTGTCTCAACTCGATTATTCAATTCTATGCGCAAAAGAATTAGCGTCAAAATTTTCCGTACGGAATGTATTTTTCTCACTTTCCAGTGTCATAGAAACGTGAAATTTGGCACGAGCATTGATTATGTCATGAATAGGAAAAGCTAATGGGTCCTAACTCGATTATTCAATTCTATGTGCAAAAGAATTAGCGTCAAAATTTTACGTATGGAATGTATTTTTCTCACTTTCCAGTGTCATAGAAACGTGAAATTTGGCACGAGCATTGATTATGTCATAAATAGGAAAAGCTAATGGGTCCCAACTCCGTTATTTAATTCTAGGCACTAAAGAATTAGCGCCCAAGTTTTACGTACGGAATGTAATTTTCTCACATAGAAACTTAAAATTTGGCACGGGCATTGATTATGTCATAAATAGGAAAAGCTAAAGGTTCCCAACTCCGTTATTTAATTCTAGGCACAAAAGAATTAGCGTCCAAGTTTTACGTATGGAATGTAATTTTCTCACATAGAAACTTAAAATTTGGCACAGGCATTGAATATGTTCTAAATAGGAAAAACTAATGGATCCCAACTCGATTATTCAATTCTATGCGCAAAAGAATTAGCGTCAAAATTTTACGTACGGAATGTATTTTTCTCACTTTCCAGTGTCATAGAAACGTGAAATTTGGCACGAGCATTGATTATGTCATAAATAGGAAAAGCTAATGGGTCCAACTCGATTATTGAATTCTATGTGCAAAAGAATTAGCGTCCACATTTTATGTACGGAATCCAATTTTCTCACATAGAAACTTGAAATTTGGCACGAGCATTGATTATGTCATAAGTAGGAAAAGCTAAAGGGTCCCAACTCCGTTATTTAATTCTAGGCACAAAAGAATTAGCGTCCAAGTTTTACGTATGGAATGTAATTTTCTCACATAGAAACTTAAAATTTGGCACGGGCATTGATTATGTCATAAATAGGAAAAGCTAATGTGTCCCAACTCCGTTATTTAATTCTGAGCAAAAGAATTAGCGTCCAAATGTTACGTACGGAATGTAATTTTCTCACATAGAAACTTAAAATTTGGCACGGGCATTGATTATGTCATAAATAGGAAAAGCTAATGGGTCCCAACTCGATTATTCAATTCTATGCACAAAAGAATTAGCGTCCAAATTTTATGTACACTATCCAATTTTCTCACATAGAAACTTAAAATTTGGCACGGGCATTGAATATGTTCTAAATAGGAAAAACTAATGGGTCCCAACTCGATTATTCAATTCTATGCGCAAAAGAATTAGCGTCAAAATTTTACGTACGGAATGTATTTTTCTCACTTTCCAGTGTCATAGAAACGTGAAATTTGGCACGAGCATTGATTATGTCATAAATAGGAAAAGCTAATGGGTCCTAACTCGATTATTCAATTCTATGTGCAAAAGAATTAGCCTCCAAATTTTACGTACGGAATGTATTTTTCTCACTTTCCAGTGTCATAGAAACGTGAAATTTGGCACGAGCATTGATTATGTCATAAATAGGAAAAGCTAATGGGTCCAACTCGATTATTCAATTCTATGTGCAAAAGAATTAGCCTCCAAATTTTACGTACGGAATCCAATTTTCTCACATAGAAACTTGAAATTTGGCACGAGCATTAATTATGTCATAAATAGGAAAAGCTAATGGGTCCCAACTCGATTATTCAATTCTATGCGCAAAAGAATTAGCGTCCAAATTTTACGTACAGAATCCAATTTTCTCACATAGAAACTTAAAATTTGGAACGGGCATTGAATATGTCCTAAATAGGAAAAACTAATGTGTCTCAACTCGATTATTCAATTCTATGCGCAAAAAAATTAGTGTCCAAATTTTCCGTACGGAATGTATTTTTCTCACTTTCCAGTGTCATAGAAACGTGAAATTTGGCACGAGCATTGATTATGTCATGAATAGGAAAAGCTAATGGGTCCTAACTCGATTATTCAATTCTATGTGCAAAAGAATTAGCGTCAAAATTTTACGTATGGAATGTATTTTTCTCACTTTCCAGTGTCATAGAAACGTGAAATTTGGCACGAGCATTGATTATGTCATAAATAGGAATAGCTAATGGGTCCCAACTCCATTATTTAATTCTAGGCACTAAAGAATTACCGCCCAAGTTTTACGTACGGAATGTAATTTTCTCACATAGAAACTTAAAATTTGGAACGGGCATTGATTATGTCATAAATAGGAAAAGCTAATTGGTCCTAACTCAATTATTCAATTCTATGTGCAAAAGAATTAGCGTCAAAATTTTACGTACAGAATCCAATTTTCTCACATAGAAACTTGAAATTTGGCACGAGCATTGATTATGTCATAAATAGGAAAAGCTAAAGGGTCCCAACTCCGTTATTTAATTCTAGGCACAAAAGAATTAGCGTCCAAGTTTTACGTATGGAATGTAATTTTCTCACATAGAAACTTAAAATTTGGCACGGGCATTGATTATGTCATAAATAGGAAAAGCTAATTGGTCCTAACTCAATTATTCAATTCTATGTGCAAAAGAATTAGCGTCAAAATTTTACGTACAGAATCCAATTTTCTCACATAGAAACTTGAAATTTGGCACGAGCATTGATTATGTCATAAATAGGAAAAGCTAAAGGGTCCCAACTCCGTTATTTAATTCTAGGCACAAAAGAATTAGCGTCCAAGTTTTACGTATGGAATGTAATTTTCTCACATAGAAACTTAAAATTTGGCACGGGCATTGATTATGTCATAAATAGGAAAAGCTAACGGGTCCTAACTAGATTATTCAATTCTATGTGCAAAAGAATTAGCGTCCAAATTTTACATACAGAATCCAATTTTCTGACATAGAAACTTGAAATTTGGCACGAGCATTGATTATGTCATAAATAGGAAAAGCTAATGTGTCCCAACTCCGTTATTTAATTCTATGAGCAAAAGAATTAGCGTCCAAATGTTACGTACGGAATGTAATTTTCTCACATAGAAACTTAAAATTTGGCACGGGCATTGATTATGTCATAAATAAGAAAAGCTAATGGGTCCTAACTCGATTATTCAATTCTATGTGCAAAAGAATTAGCCTTCAAATTTTACGTACGGAATCCAATTTTCTCACATAGAAACTTGAAATTTGGCACGAGCATTGATTATGTCATAAATAGGAAAAGCTAATGGGTCCCAACTCGATTATTCAATTCTATGCGCAAAAGAATTAGCGTCCAAATTTTATGTACACTATCCAATTTTCTCACATAGAAACTTAAAATTTGGCACGGGCATTGAATATGTTCTAAATAGGAAAAACTAATGGGGCCCAACTCGATTATTCAATTCTATGCGCAAAAGAATTAGCGTCAAAATTTTACGTACGGAATGTATTTTTCTCACTTTCCAGTGGCATAGAAACGTGAAATTTGGCACGAGCATTGATTATGTCATAAATAGGAAAAGCTAATGGGTCCAACTCGATTATTCAATTCTATGTGCAAAAGAATTAGCCTCCAAATTTTACGTACGGAATCTAATTTTCTCACATAGAAACTTGAAATTTGGCACGAGCATTGATTATGTCATAAATAGGAAAAGCTAATGGGTCCCAACTCGATTATTCAATTCTTTGCGCAAAAGAATTAGCGTCCAAATTTTATGTACACTATCCAATTTTCTCACATAGAAACTTAAAATTTGGCACGGGCATTGAATATGTTCTAAATAGGAAAAACTAATGGATCCCAACTCGATTATTCAATTCTATGCGCAAAAGAATTAGCGTCAAAATTTTACGTACGGAATGTATTTTTCTCACTTTCCAGTGTCATAGAAACGTGAAATTTGGCACGAGCATTGATTATGTCATAAATAGGAAAAGCTAATGGGTCCAACTCGATTATTCAATTCTATGTGCAAAAGAATTAGCCTCCAAATTTTACGTACGGAATCCAATTTTCTCACATAGAAACTTGAAATTTGGCACGAGCATTAATTATGTCATGATTAGGAAAAGCTAATGGGTCCCAACTCGATTATTCAATTCTATGCGCAAAAGAATTAGCGTCCAAATTTTACGTACAGAATCCAATTTTCTCACATAGAAACTTAAAATTTGGAACGGGCATTGAATATGTCCTAAATAGGAAAAACTAATGTGTCTCAACTCGATTATTCAATTCTATGCGCAAAAGAATTAGCGTCAAAATTTTCCGTACGGAATGTATTTTTCTCACTTTCCAGTGTCATAGAAACGTGAAATTTGGCACGAGCATTGATTATGTCATGAATAGGAAAAGCTAATGGGTCCCAACTCGATTATTCAATTCTATGTGCAAAAGAATTAGCCTCCAAATTTTACGTACGGAATCCAATTTTCTCACATAGAAACCTGAAATTTGGCACGAGCATTGATTATGTCATAAATAGGAAAAGCTAATGTGTTCCAACTCGATTATTCAATTCTATGCGCAAAAGAATTAGCGTCCGAATTTTATGTACACTATCCAATTTTCTCACATAGAAACTTAAAATTTGGCACGGGCATTGAATATGTTCTAAATAGGAAAAACTAATGGGTCCCAACTCGATTATTCAATTCTATGCGCAAAAGAATTAGCGTCAAAATTTTCCGTACGGAATGTATTTTTCTCACTTTCCAGTGTCATAGAAACGTGAAATTTGGCACGAGCATTGATTATGTCATAAATAGGAAAAGCTAATATGTCCCAACTCCGTTATTTAATTCTATGAGCAAAAGAATTAGCGTCCAAATGTTACGTACGGAATGTTATTTTCTCACATAGAAACTTAAAATTTGGCACGGGCATTGATTATGTCATAAATAAGAAAAGCTAATGGGTCCTAACTCGATTATTCAATTCTATGTGCAAAAGAATTAGCCTTCAAATTTTACGTACGGAATCCAATTTTCTCACATAGAAACTTGAAATTTGGCACGAGCATTGATTATGTCATAAATAGGAAAAGCTAATGGGTCCCAACTCGATTATTCAATTCTATGTGCAAAAGAATTAGCCTCCAAATTTTACGTACGGAATCCAATTTTCTCACATAGAAACTTGAAATTTGGCACGAGCATTGATTATGTCATAAATAGGAAAAGCTAATGGGTCCCCACTCGATTATTCAATTCTATGCGCAAAAGAATTAGCGTCCAAATTTTATGTACACTATCCAATTTTCTCACATAGAAACTTAAAATTTGGAACGGGCATTGAATATGTTCTAAATAGGAAAAACTAATGGGTCCCAACTCGATTATTCAATTCTATGCGCAAAAGAATTAGCGTCAAAATTTTACGTACGGAATGTATTTTTCTCACTTTCCAGTGTCATAGAAGCGTGAAATTTGGCACGAGCATTGATTATGTCATAAATAGGAAAAGCTAATGGGTCCAACTCGATTATTCAATTCTATGTGCAAAAGAATTCGCCTCCAAATTTTACGTACGGAATCCAATTTTCTCACATAGAAACTTGAAATTTGGCACGAGCATTGATTATGTCATAAATAGGAAAAGCTAATGGGTCCCAACTCGATTATTCAATTCTATGCGCAAAAGAATTAGCGTCCAAATTTTATGTACACTATCCAATTTTCTCACATAGAAACTTAAAATTTGGCACGGGCATTGAATATGTTCTAAATAGGAAAAACTAATGGGTCCCAACTCGATTATTCAATTCTATGCGCAAAAGAATTAGCGTCAAAATTTTACGTACGGAATGTATTTTTCTCACTTTCCAGTGTCATAGAAACGTGAAATTTGGCACGAGCATTGATTATGTCATAAATAGGAAAAGCTAATGGGTCCAACTCGATTATTCAATTCTATGTGCAAAAGAATTAGCCTCCAAATTTTACGTACGGAATCCAATTTTCTCACATAGAAACTTGAAATTTGGCACGAGCATTAATTATGTCATAAATAGGAAAAGCTAATGGGTCCCAACTCGATTATTCAATTCTATGCGCAAAAGAATTAGCGTCCAAATTTTACGTACAGAATCCAATTTTCTCACATAGAAACTTAAAATTTGGAACGGGCATTGAATATGTCCTAAATAGGAAAAACTAATGTGTCTCAACTCGATTATTCAATTCTATGCGCAAAAGAATTAGCGTCAAAATTTTCCGTACGGAATGTATTTTTCTCACTTTCCAGTGTCATAGAAACGTGAAATTTGGCACGAGCATTGATTATGTCATGAATAGGAAAAGCTAATGGGTCCTAACTCGATTATTCAATTCTATGTGCAAAAGAATTAGCGTCAAAATTTTACGTATGGAATGTATTTTTCTCACTTTCCAGTGTCATAGAAACGTGAAATTTGGCACGAGCATTGATTATGTCATAAATAGGAAAAGCTAATGGGTCCCAACTCCGTTATTTAATTCTAGGCACTAAAGAATTAGCGCCCAAGTTTTACGTACGGAATGTAATTTTCTCACATAGAAACTTAAAATTTGGCACGGGCATTGATTATGTCATAAATAGGAAAAGCTAAAGGTTCCCAACTCCGTTATTTAATTCTAGGCACAAAAGAATTAGCGTCCAAGTTTTACGTATGGAATGTAATTTTCTCACATAGAAACTTAAAATTTGGCACAGGCATTGAATATGTTCTAAATAGGAAAAACTAATGGATCCCAACTCGATTATTCAATTCTATGCGCAAAAGAATTAGCGTCAAAATTTTACGTACGGAATGTATTTTTCTCACTTTCCAGTGTCATAGAAACGTGAAATTTGGCACGAGCATTGATTATGTCATAAATAGGAAAAGCTAATGGGTCCAACTCGATTATTGAATTCTATGTGCAAAAGAATTAGCGTCCACATTTTATGTACGGAATCCAATTTTCTCACATAGAAACTTGAAATTTGGCACGAGCATTGATTATGTCATAAGTAGGAAAAGCTAAAGGGTCCCAACTCCGTTATTTAATTCTAGGCACAAAAGAATTAGCGTCCAAGTTTTACGTATGGAATGTAATTTTCTCACATAGAAACTTAAAATTTGGCACGGGCATTGATTATGTCATAAATAGGAAAAGCTAACGGGTCCTAACTAGATTATTCAATTCTATGTGCAAAAGAATTAGCGTCCAAATTTTACATACAGAATCCAATTTTCTCACATAGAAACTTGAAATTTGGCACGAGCATTGATTATGTCATAAATAGGAAAAGCTAATGTGTCCCAACTCCGTTATTTAATTCTGAGCAAAAGAATTAGCGTCCAAATGTTACGTACGGAATGTAATTTTCTCACATAGAAACTTAAAATTTGGCACGGGCATTGATTATGTCATAAATAGGAAAAGCTAATGGGTCCCAACTCGATTATTCAATTCTATGCACAAAAGAATTAGCGTCCAAATTTTATGTACACTATCCAATTTTCTCACATAGAAACTTAAAATTTGGCACGGGCATTGAATATGTTCTAAATAGGAAAAACTAATGGGTCCCAACTCGATTATTCAATTCTATGCGCAAAAGAATTAGCGTCAAAATTTTACGTACGGAATGTATTTTTCTCACTTTCCAGTGTCATAGAAACGTGAAATTTGGCACGAGCATTGATTATGTCATAAATAGGAAAAGCTAATGGGTCCTAACTCGATTATTCAATTCTATGTGCAAAAGAATTAGCCTCCAAATTTTACGTACGGAATGTATTTTTCTCACTTTCCAGTGTCATAGAAACGTGAAATTTGGCACGAGCATTGATTATGTCATAAATAGGAAAAGCTAATGGGTCCAACTCGATTATTCAATTCTATGTGCAAAAGAATTAGCCTCCAAATTTTACGTACGGAATCCAATTTTCTCACATAGAAACTTGAAATTTGGCACGAGCATTAATTATGTCATAAATAGGAAAAGCTAATGGGTCCCAACTCGATTATTCAATTCTATGCGCAAAAGAATTAGCGTCCAAATTTTACGTACAGAATCCAATTTTCTCACATAGAAACTTAAAATTTGGAACGGGCATTGAATATGTCCTAAATAGGAAAAACTAATGTGTCTCAACTCGATTATTCAATTCTATGCGCAAAAAAATTAGTGTCCAAATTTTCCGTACGGAATGTATTTTTCTCACTTTCCAGTGTCATAGAAACGTGAAATTTGGCACGAGCATTGATTATGTCATGAATAGGAAAAGCTAATGGGTCCTAACTCGATTATTCAATTCTATGTGCAAAAGAATTAGCGTCAAAATTTTACGTATGGAATGTATTTTTCTCACTTTCCAGTGTCATAGAAACGTGAAATTTGGCACGAGCATTGATTATGTCATAAATAGGAATAGCTAATGGGTCCCAACTCCATTATTTAATTCTAGGCACTAAAGAATTACCGCCCAAGTTTTACGTACGGAATGTAATTTTCTCACATAGAAACTTAAAATTTGGAACGGGCATTGATTATGTCATAAATAGGAAAAGCTAATTGGTCCTAACTCAATTATTCAATTCTATGTGCAAAAGAATTAGCGTCAAAATTTTACGTACAGAATCCAATTTTCTCACATAGAAACTTGAAATTTGGCACGAGCATTGATTATGTCATAAATAGGAAAAGCTAAAGGGTCCCAACTCCGTTATTTAATTCTAGGCACAAAAGAATTAGCGTCCAAGTTTTACGTATGGAATGTAATTTTCTCACATAGAAACTTAAAATTTGGCACGGGCATTGATTATGTCATAAATAGGAAAAGCTAATTGGTCCTAACTCAATTATTCAATTCTATGTGCAAAAGAATTAGCGTCAAAATTTTACGTACAGAATCCAATTTTCTCACATAGAAACTTGAAATTTGGCACGAGCATTGATTATGTCATAAATAGGAAAAGCTAAAGGGTCCCAACTCCGTTATTTAATTCTAGGCACAAAAGAATTAGCGTCCAAGTTTTACGTATGGAATGTAATTTTCTCACATAGAAACTTAAAATTTGGCACGGGCATTGATTATGTCATAAATAGGAAAAGCTAACGGGTCCTAACTAGATTATTCAATTCTATGTGCAAAAGAATTAGCGTCCAAATTTTACATACAGAATCCAATTTTCTGACATAGAAACTTGAAATTTGGCACGAGCATTGATTATGTCATAAATAGGAAAAGCTAATGTGTCCCAACTCCGTTATTTAATTCTATGAGCAAAAGAATTAGCGTCCAAATGTTACGTACGGAATGTAATTTTCTCACATAGAAACTTAAAATTTGGCACGGGCATTGATTATGTCATAAATAAGAAAAGCTAATGGGTCCTAACTCGATTATTCAATTCTATGTGCAAAAGAATTAGCCTTCAAATTTTACGTACGGAATCCAATTTTCTCACATAGAAACTTGAAATTTGGCACGAGCATTGATTATGTCATAAATAGGAAAAGCTAATGGGTCCCAACTCGATTATTCAATTCTATGCGCAAAAGAATTAGCGTCCAAATTTTATGTACACTATCCAATTTTCTCACATAGAAACTTAAAATTTGGCACGGGCATTGAATATGTTCTAAATAGGAAAAACTAATGGGGCCCAACTCGATTATTCAATTCTATGCGCAAAAGAATTAGCGTCAAAATTTTACGTACGGAATGTATTTTTCTCACTTTCCAGTGGCATAGAAACGTGAAATTTGGCACGAGCATTGATTATGTCATAAATAGGAAAAGCTAATGGGTCCAACTCGATTATTCAATTCTATGTGCAAAAGAATTAGCCTCCAAATTTTACGTACGGAATCTAATTTTCTCACATAGAAACTTGAAATTTGGCACGAGCATTGATTATGTCATAAATAGGAAAAGCTAATGGGTCCCAACTCGATTATTCAATTCTTTGCGCAAAAGAATTAGCGTCCAAATTTTATGTACACTATCCAATTTTCTCACATAGAAACTTAAAATTTGGCACGGGCATTGAATATGTTCTAAATAGGAAAAACTAATGGATCCCAACTCGATTATTCAATTCTATGCGCAAAAGAATTAGCGTCAAAATTTTACGTACGGAATGTATTTTTCTCACTTTCCAGTGTCATAGAAACGTGAAATTTGGCACGAGCATTGATTATGTCATAAATAGGAAAAGCTAATGGGTCCAACTCGATTATTCAATTCTATGTGCAAAAGAATTAGCCTCCAAATTTTACGTACGGAATCCAATTTTCTCACATAGAAACTTGAAATTTGGCACGAGCATTAATTATGTCATGATTAGGAAAAGCTAATGGGTCCCAACTCGATTATTCAATTCTATGCGCAAAAGAATTAGCGTCCAAATTTTACGTACAGAATCCAATTTTCTCACATAGAAACTTAAAATTTGGAACGGGCATTGAATATGTCCTAAATAGGAAAAACTAATGTGTCTCAACTCGATTATTCAATTCTATGCGCAAAAGAATTAGCGTCAAAATTTTCCGTACGGAATGTATTTTTCTCACTTTCCAGTGTCATAGAAACGTGAAATTTGGCACGAGCATTGATTATGTCATGAATAGGAAAAGCTAATGGGTCCCAACTCGATTATTCAATTCTATGTGCAAAAGAATTAGCCTCCAAATTTTACGTACGGAATCCAATTTTCTCACATAGAAACCTGAAATTTGGCACGAGCATTGATTATGTCATAAATAGGAAAAGCTAATGTGTTCCAACTCGATTATTCAATTCTATGCGCAAAAGAATTAGCGTCCGAATTTTATGTACACTATCCAATTTTCTCACATAGAAACTTAAAATTTGGCACGGGCATTGAATATGTTCTAAATAGGAAAAACTAATGGGTCCCAACTCGATTATTCAATTCTATGCGCAAAAGAATTAGCGTCAAAATTTTCCGTACGGAATGTATTTTTCTCACTTTCCAGTGTCATAGAAACGTGAAATTTGGCACGAGCATTGATTATGTCATAAATAGGAAAAGCTAATATGTCCCAACTCCGTTATTTAATTCTATGAGCAAAAGAATTAGCGTCCAAATGTTACGTACGGAATGTTATTTTCTCACATAGAAACTTAAAATTTGGCACGGGCATTGATTATGTCATAAATAAGAAAAGCTAATGGGTCCTAACTCGATTATTCAATTCTATGTGCAAAAGAATTAGCCTTCAAATTTTACGTACGGAATCCAATTTTCTCACATAGAAACTTGAAATTTGGCACGAGCATTGATTATGTCATAAATAGGAAAAGCTAATGGGTCCCAACTCGATTATTCAATTCTATGTGCAAAAGAATTAGCCTCCAAATTTTACGTACGGAATCCAATTTTCTCACATAGAAACTTGAAATTTGGCACGAGCATTGATTATGTCATAAATAGGAAAAGCTAATGGGTCCCCAATCGATTATTCAATTCTATGCGCAAAAGAATTAGCGTCCAAATTTTATGTACACTATCCAATTTTCTCACATAGAAACTTAAAATTTGGAACGGGCATTGAATATGTTCTAAATAGGAAAAACTAATGGGTCCCAACTCGATTATTCAATTCTATGCGCAAAAGAATTAGCGTCAAAATTTTACGTACGGAATGTATTTTTCTCACTTTCCAGTGTCATAGAAGCGTGAAATTTGGCACGAGCATTGATTATGTCATAAATAGGAAAAGCTAATGGGTCCAACTCGATTATTCAATTCTATGTGCAAAAGAATTCGCCTCCAAATTTTACGTACGGAATCCAATTTTCTCACATAGAAACTTGAAATTTGGCACGAGCATTGATTATGTCATAAATAGGAAAAGCTAATGGGTCCCAACTCGATTATTCAATTCTATGCGCAAAAGAATTAGCGTCCAAATTTTATGTACACTATCCAATTTTCTCACATAGAAACTTAAAATTTGGCACGGGCATTGAATATGTTCTAAATAGGAAAAACTAATGGATCCCAACTCGATTATTCAATTCTATGCGCAAAAGAATTAGCGTCAAAGTTTTACGTACGGAATGTATTTTTCTCACTTTCCAGTGTCATAGAAACGTGAAATTTGGCACGAGCATTGATTATGTCATAAATAGGAAAAGCTAATGGGTCCAACTCGATTATTCAATTCTATGTGCAAAAGAATTAGCGTCCAAATTTTACGAACAGAATCCAATTTTCTCACATAGAAACTTAAAACTTGGAACGGGCATTGAATATGTCCTAAATAGGAAAAACTAATGTGTCTCAACTCGATTATTCAATTCTATGCGCAAAAGAATTAGCGTCAAAATTTTCCGTACGGAATGTATTTTTCTCACTTTCCAGTGTCATAGAAACGTGAAATTTGGCACGAGCATTGATTATGTCATGAATAGGAAAAGCTATTGGGTCCTAACTCGATTATTCAATTCTATGTGCAAAAGAATTAGCGTCAAAATTTTACGTATGGAATGTATTTTTCTCACTTTCCAGTGTCATAGAAACGTGAAATTTGGCACGAGCATTGATTATGTCATAAATAGGAAAAGCTAATGGGTCCCAACTCCGTTATTTAATTCTAGGCACTGAAGAATTAGCGCCCAAGTTTTACGTACGGAATGTAATTTTCTCACATAGAAACTTAAAATTTGGCACGGGCATTGATTATGTCATAAATAGGAAAAGCTAATTGATTCTAATTCAATTATTCAATTCTATGTGCAAAAGAATTAGCGTCAAAATTTTACGTACAGAATCCAATTTTCTCACATAGAAACTTGAAATTTGGCACGAGCATTGATTATGTCATAAATAGGAAAAGCTAAAGGGTCCCAACTCCGTTATTTAATTCTAGGCACAAAAGAATTAGCGTCCAAGTTTTACGTATGGAATGTAATTTTCTCACATAGAAACTTAAAATTTGGCACGGGCATTGATTATGTCATAAATAGGAAAAGCTAACGGGTCCTAACTAGATTATTCAATTCTATGTGCAAAAGAATTAGCGTCCAAATTTTACATACAGAATCCAATTTTCTCACATAGAAACTTGAAATTTGGCACGAGCATTGATTATGTCATAAATAGGAAAAGCTAATGTGTCCCAACTCCGTTATTTAATTCTATGAGCAAAAGAATTAGCGTCCAAATGTTACGTACGGAATGTAATTTTCTCACATAGAAACTTAAAATTTGGCACGGGCATTGATTATGTGATAAATAGGAAAAGCTAACGGGTCCTAACTCGATTATTCAATTCTATGTGCAAAAGAATTAGCCTTCAAATTTTACGTACGGAATCCAATTTTCTCACATAGAAACTTGAAATTTGGCACGAGCATTGATTATGTCATAAATAGGAAAAGCTAATGGGTCCCAACTCGATTATTCAATTCTATGCGCAAAAGAATTAGCGTCCAAATTTTATGTACACTATCCAATTTTCTCACATAGAAACTTAAAATTTGGCACGGGCATTGAATATGTTCTAAATAGGAAAAACTAATGGGTCCCAACTCGATTGTTCAATTCTATGCGCAAAAGAATTAGCGTCAAAATTTTACGTACGGAATGTATTTTTCTCACTTTCCAGTGTCATAGAAACGTGAAATTTGGCACGAGCATTGATTATGTCATAAAAAGGAAAAGCTAATGGGTCCAACTCGATTATTCAATTCTATGTGCAAAAGAATTAGCCTCCAAATTTTACGTACGGAATCCAATTTTCTCACATAGAAACTTGAAATTTGGCACGAGCATTGATTATGTCATAAATAGGAAAAGCTAATGGGTCCCAACTCGATTATTCAATTCTATGCGCAAAAGAATTAGCGTCCAAATTTTATGTACACTATCCAATTTTCTCACATAGAAACTTAAAATTTGGCACGGGCATTGAATATGTTCTAAATAGGAAAAACTAATGGATCCCAACTCGATTATTCAATTCTATGCGCAAAAGAATTAGCGTCAAAATTTTACGTACGGAATGTATTTTTCTCACTTTCCAGTGTCATAGAAGCGTGAAATTTGGCACGAGCATTGATTATGTCATAAATAGGAAAAGCTAATGGGTCCAACTCGATTATTCAATTCTATGTGCAAAAGAATTAGCCTCCAAATTTTACGTACGGAATGTATTTTTCTCACTTTCCAGTGTCATAGAAACGTGAAATTTGGCACGAGCATTGATTATGTCATAAATAGGAAAAGCTAATGGGTCCAACTCGATTATTCAATTCTATGTGCAAAAGAATTAGCCTCCAAATTTTACGTACGGAATCCAATTTTCTCACATAGAAACTTGAAATTTGGCACGAGCATTAATTATGTCATAAATAGGAAAAGCTAATGGGTCCCAACTCGATTATTCAATTCTATGCGCAAAAGAATTAGCGTCCAAATTTTACGTACAGAATCCAATTTTCTCACATAGAAACTTAAAATTTGGAACGGGCATTGAATATGTCCTAAATAGGAAAAACTAATGTGTCTCAACTCGATTATTCAATTCTATGCGCAAAAGAATTAGCGTCAAAATTTTCCGTACGGAATGTATTTTTCTCACTTTCCAGTGTCATAGAAACGTGAAATTTGGCACGAGCATTGATTATGTCATGAATAGGAAAAGCTAATGGGTCCTAACTCGATTATTCAATTCTATGTGCAAAAGAATTAGCGTCAAAATTTTACGTATGGAATGTATTTTTCTCACTTTCCAGTGTCATAGAAACGTGAAATTTGGCACGAGCATTGATTATGTCATAAATAGGAAAAGCTAATGGGTCCCAACTCCGTTATTTAATTCTAGGCACTAAAGAATTAGCGCCCAAGTTTTACGTACGGAATGTAATTTTCTCACATAGAAACTTAAAATTTGGCACGGGCATTGATTATGTCATAAATAGGAAAAACTAAAGGTTCCCAACTCCGTTATTTAATTCTAGGCACAAAAGAATTAGCGTCCAAGTTTTACGTATGGAATGTAATTTTCTCACATAGAAACTTAAAATTTGGCACGGGCATTGAATATGTTCTAAATAGGAAAAACTAATGGATCCCAACTCGATTATTCAATTCTATGCGGAAAAGAATTAGCGTCAAAATTTTACGTACGGAATGTATTTTTCTCACTTTCCAGTGTCATAGAAACGTGAAATTTGGCACGAGCATTGATTATGTCATAAATAGGAAAAGCTAATGGGTCCAACTCGATTATTCAATTCTATGTGCAAAAGAATTAGCGTCCAAATTTTATGTACGGAATCCAATTTTCTCACATAGAAACTTGAAATTTGGCACGAGCATTGATTATGTCATAAATAGGAAAAGCTAAAGGGTCCCAACTCCGTTATTTAATTCTAGGCACAAAAGAATTAGCGTCCAAGTTTTACGTATGGAATGTAATTTTCTCACATAGAAACTTAAAATTTGGCACGGGCATTGATTATGTCATAAATAGGAAAAGCTAACGGGTCCTAACTAGATTATTCAATTCTATGTGCAAAAGAATTAGCGTCCAAATTTTACATACAGAATCCAATTTTCTCACATAGAAACTTGAAATTTGGCACGAGCATTGATTATGTCATAAATAGGAAAAGCTAATGTGTCCCAACTCCGTTATTTAATTCTGAGCAAAAGAATTAGCGTCCAAATGTTACGTACGGAATGTAATTTTCTCACATAGAAACTTAAAATTTGGCACGGGCATTGATTATGTCATAAATAAGAAAAGCTAATGGGTCCTAACTCGATTATTCAATTCTATGTGCAAAAGAATTAGCCTTCAAATTTTACGTACGGAATCCAATTTTCTCACATAGAAACTTGAAATTTGGCACGAGCATTGATTATGTCATAAATAGGAAAAGCTAATGGGTCCCAACTCGATTATTCAATTCTATGCGCAAAAGAATTAGCGTCCAAATTTTATGTACACTATCCAATTTTCTCACATAGAAACTTAAAATTTGGCACGGGCATTGAATATGTTCTAAATATGAAAAACTAATGGATCCCAACTCGATTATTCAATTCTATGCGCAAAAGAATTAGCGTCAAAGTTTTACGTACGGAATGTATTTTTCTCACTTTCCAGTGTCATAGAAACGTGAAATTTGGCACGAGCATTGATTATGTCATAAATAGGAAAAGCTAATGGGTCCAACTCGATTATTCAATTCTATGTGCAAAAGAATTAGCGTCCAAATTTTATGTACGGAATCCAATTTTCTCACTTAGAAACTTGAAATTTGGCACGAGCATTGATTATGTCATAAATAGGAAAAGCTAATGGGTCCCAACTCGATTTTTCAATTCTATGTGCAAAAGAATTAGCCTCCAAATTTTACGTACGGAATCCAATTTTCTCACATAGAAACTTGAAATTTGGCACGAGCATTGATTATGTCATAAATAGGAAAAGCTAATGGGTCCCAACTCGATTATTCAATTCTATGCGCAAAAGAATTAGCGTCCAAATTTTACGAACAGATTCCAATTTTCTCACATAGAAACTTAAAACTTGGAACGGGCATTGAATATGTCCTAAATAGGAAAAACTAATGTGTCTCAACTCGATTATTCAATTCTATGCGCAAAAGAATTAGCGTCAAAATTTTCCGTACGGAATGTATTTTTCTCACTTTCCAGTGTCATAGAAACGTGAAATTTGGCACGAGCATTGATTATGTCATGAATAGGAAAAGCTATTGGGTCCTAACTCGATTATTCAATTCTATGTGCAAAAGAATTAGCGTCAAAATTTTACGTATGGAATGTATTTTTCTCACTTTCCAGTGTCATAGAAACGTGAAATTTGGCACGAGCATTGATTATGTCATAAATAGGAAAAGCTAATGGGTCCCAACTCCGTTATTTAATTCTAGGCACTGAAGAATTAGCGCCCAAGTTTTACGTACGGAATGTAATTTTCTCACATAGAAACTTAAAATTTGGCACGGGCATTGATTATGTCATAAATAGGAAAAGCTAATTGATTCTAATTCAATTATTCAATTCTATGTGCAAAAGAATTAGCGTCAAAATTTTACGTACAGAATCCAATTTTCTCACATAGAAACTTGAAATTTGGCACGAGCATTGATTATGTCATAAATAGGAAAAGCTAAAGGGTCCCAACTCCGTTATTTAATTCTAGGCACAAAAGAATTAGCGTCCAAGTTTTACGTATGGAATGTAATTTTCTCACATAGAAACTTAAAATTTGGCACGGGCATTGATTATGTCATAAATAGGAAAAGCTAACGGGTCCTAACTAGATTATTCAATTCTATGTGCAAAAGAATTAGCGTCCAAATTTTACATACAGAATCCAATTTTCTCACATAGAAACTTGAAATTTGGCACGAGCATTGATTATGTCATAAATAGGAAAAGCTAATGTGTCCCAACTCCGTTATTTAATTCTATGAGCAAAAGAATTAGCGTCCAAATGTTACGTACGGAATGTAATTTTCTCACATAGAAACTTAAAATTTGGCACGGGCATTGATTATGTCATAAATAGGAAAAGCTGACGGGTCCTAACTCGATTATTCAATTCTATGTGCAAAAGAATTAGCCTTGAAATTTTACGTACGGAATCCAATTTTCTCACATAGAAACTTGAAATTTGGCACGAGCATTGATTATGTCATAAATAGGAAAAGCTAATGGGTCCCAACTCGATTATTCAATTCTATGCGCAAAAGAATTAGCGTCCAAATTTTATGTACACTATCCAATTTTCTCACATAGAAACTTAAAATTTGGCACGGGCATTGAATATGTTCTAAATAGGAAAAACTAATGGGTCCCAACTCGATTATTCAATTCTATGCGCAAAAGAATTAGCGTCAAAATTTTACGTACGGAATGTATTTTTCTCACTTTCCAGTGTCATAGAAACGTGAAATTTGGCACGAGCATTGATTATGTCATAAAAAGGAAAAGCTAATGGGTCCAACTCGATTATTCAATTCTATGTGCAAAAGAATTAGCCTCCAAATTTTACGTACGGAATCCAATTTTCTCACATAGAAACTTGAAATTTGGCACGAGCATTGATTATGTCATAAATAGGAAAAGCTAATGGGTCCCAACTCGATTATTCAATTCTATGCGCAAAAGAATTAGCGTCCAAATTTTATGTACACTATCCAATTTTCTCACATAGAAACTTAAAATTTGGCACGGGCATTGAATATGTTCTAAATAGGAAAAACTAATGGATCCCAACTCGATTATTCAATTCTATGCGCAAAAGAATTAGCGTCAAAATTTTACGTACGGAATGTATTTTTCTCACTTTCCAGTGTCATAGAAGCGTGAAATTTGGCACGAGCATTGATTATGTCATAAATAGGAAAAGCTAATGGGTCCAACTCGATTATTCAATTCTATGTGCAAAAGAATTAGCCTCCAAATTTTACGTACGGAATGTATTTTTCTCACTTTCCAGTGTCATAGAAACGTGAAATTTGGCACGAGCATTGATTATGTCATAAATAGGAAAAGCTAATGGGTCCAACTCGATTATTCAATTCTATGTGCAAAAGAATTAGCCTCCAAATTTTATGTACGGAATCCAATTTTCTCACATAGAAACTTGAAATTTGGCACGAGCATTAATTATGTCATAAATAGGAAAAGCTAATGGGTCCCAACTCGATTATTCAATTCTATGCGCAAAAGAATTAGCGTCCAAATTTTACGTACAGAATCCAATTTTCTCACATAGAAACTTAAAATTTGGAACGGGCATTGAATATGTCCTAAATAGGAAAAACTAATGTGTCTCAACTCGATTATTCAATTCTATGCGCAAAAGAATTAGCGTCAAAATTTTCCGTACGGAATGTATTTTTCTCACTTTCCAGTGTCATAGAAACGTGAAATTTGGCACGAGCATTGATTATGTCATGAATAGGAAAAGCTAATGGGTCCTAACTCGATTATTCAATTCTATGTGCAAAAGAATTAGCGTCAAAATTTTACGTATGGAATGTATTTTTCTCACTTTCCAGTGTCATAGAAACGTGAAATTTGGCACGAGCATTGATTATGTCATAAATAGGAAAAGCTAATGGGTCCCAACTCCGTTATTTAATTCTAGGCACTGAAGAATTAGCGCCCAAGTTTTACGTACGGAATGTAATTTTCTCACATAGAAACTTAAAATTTGGCACGGGCATTGATTATGTCATAAATAGGAAAAGCTAATTGATTCTAATTCAATTATTCAATTCTATGTGCAAAAGAATTAGCGTCAAAATTTTACGTACAGAATCCAATTTTCTCACATAGAAACTTGAAATTTGGCACGAGCATTGATTATGTCATAAATAGGAAAAGCTAAAGGGTCCCAACTCCGTTATTTAATTCTAGGCACAAAAGAATTAGCGTCCAAGTTTTACGTATGGAATGTAATTTTCTCACATAGAAACTTAAAATTTGGCACGGGCATTGATTATGTCATAAATAGGAAAAGCTAACGGGTCCTAACTAGATTATTCAATTCTATGTGCAAAAGAATTAGCGTCCAAATTTTACATACAGAATCCAATTTTCTCACATAGAAACTTGAAATTTGGCACGAGCATTGATTATGTCATAAATAGGAAAAGCTAATGTGTCCCAACTCCGTTATTTAATTCTATGAGCAAAAGAATTAGCGTCCAAGTTTTACGTATGGAATGTAATTTTCTCACATAGAAACTTAAAATTTGGCACGGGCATTGATTATGTCATAAAAAGGAAAAGCTAATGGGTCCAACTCGATTATTCAATTCTATGTGCAAAAGAATTAGCCTCCAAATTTTACGTACGGAATCCAATTTTCTCACATAGAAACTTGAAATTTGGCACGAGCATTGATTATGTCATAAATAGGAAAAGCTAATGGGTCCCAACTCGATTATTCAATTCTATGCGCAAAAGAATTAGCGTCCAAATTTTATGTACACTATCCAATTTTCTCACATAGAAACTTAAAATTTGGCACGGGCATTGAATATGTTCTAAATAGGAAAAACTAATGGATCCCAACTCGATTATTCAATTCTATGCGCAAAAGAATTAGCGTCAAAATTTTACGTACGGAATGTATTTTTCTCACTTTCCAGTGTCATAGAAGCGTGAAATTTGGCACGAGCATTGATTATGTCATAAATAGGAAAAGCTAATGGGTCCAACTCGATTATTCAATTCTATGTGCAAAAGAATTAGCCTCCAAATTTTACGTACGGAATGTATTTTTCTCACTTTCCAGTGTCATAGAAACGTGAAATTTGGCACGAGCATTGATTATGTCATAAATAGGAAAAGCTAATGGGTCCAACTCGATTATTCAATTCTATGTGCAAAAGAATTAGCCTCCAAATTTTACGTACGGAATCCAATTTTCTCACATAGAAACTTGAAATTTGGCACGAGCATTAATTATGTCATAAATAGGAAAAGCTAATGGGTCCCAACTCGATTATTCAATTCTATGCGCAAAAGAATTAGCGTCCAAATTTTACGTACAGAATCCAATTTTCTCACATAGAAACTTAAAATTTGGAACGGGCATTGAATATGTCCTAAATAGGAAAAACTAATGTGTCTCAACTCGATTATTCAATTCTATGCGCAAAAGAATTAGCGTCAAAATTTTCCGTACGGAATGTATTTTTCTCACTTTCCAGTGTCATAGAAACGTGAAATTTGGCACGAGCATTGATTATGTCATGAATAGGAAAAGCTAATGGGTCCTAACTCGATTATTCAATTCTATGTGCAAAAGAATTAGCGTCAAAATTTTACGTATGGAATGTATTTTTCTCACTTTCCAGTGTCATAGAAACGTGAAATTTGGCACGAGCATTGATTATGTCATAAATAGGAAAAGCTAATGGGTCCCAACTCCGTTATTTAATTCTAGGCACTAAAGAATTAGCGCCCAAGTTTTACGTACGGAATGTAATTTTCTCACATAGAAACTTAAAATTTGGCACGGGCATTGATTATGTCATAAATAGGAAAAACTAAAGGTTCCCAACTCCGTTATTTAATTCTAGGCACAAAAGAATTAGCGTCCAAGTTTTACGTATGGAATGTAATTTTCTCACATAGAAACTTAAAATTTGGCACGGGCATTGAATATGTTCTAAATAGGAAAAAATAATGGATCCCAACTCGATTATTCAATTCTATGCGCAAAAGAATTAGCGTCAAAATTTTACGTACGGAATGTATTTTTCTCACTTTCCAGTGTCATAGAAACGTGAAATTTGGCACGAGCATTGATTATGTCATAAATAGGAAAAGCTAATGGGTCCAACTCGATTATTCAATTCTATGTGCAAAAGAATTAGCGTCCAAATTTTATGTACGGAATCCAATTTTCTCACATAGAAACTTGAAATTTGGCACGAGCATTGATTATGTCATAAATAGGAAAAGCTAAAGGGTCCCAACTCCGTTATTTAATTCTAGGCACAAAAGAATTAGCGTCCAAGTTTTACGTATGGAATGTAATTTTCTCACATAGAAACTTAAAATTTGGCACGGGCATTGATTATGTCATAAATAGGAAAAGCTAACGGGTCCTAACTAGATTATTCAATTCTATGTGCAAAAGAATTAGCGTCCAAATTTTACATACAGAATCCAATTTTCTCACATAGAAACTTGAAATTTGGCACGAGCATTGATTATGTCATAAATAGGAAAAGCTAATGTGTCCCAACTCCGTTATTTAATTCTGAGCAAAAGAATTAGCGTCCAAATGTTACGTACGGAATGTAATTTTCTCACATAGAAACTTAAAATTTGGCACGGGCATTGATTATGTCATAAATAAGAAAAGCTAATGGGTCCTAACTCGATTATTCAATTCTATGTGCAAAAGAATTAGCCTTCAAATTTTACGTACGGAATCCAATTTTCTCACATAGAAACTTGAAATTTGGCACGAGCATTGATTATGTCATAAATAGGAAAAGCTAATGGGTCCCAACTCGATTATTCAATTCTATGCGCAAAAGAATTAGCGTCCAAATTTTATGTACACTATCCAATTTTCTCACATAGAAACTTAAAATTTGGCACGGGCATTGAATATGTTCTAAATAGGAAAAACTAATGGATCCCAACTCGATTATTCAATTCTATGCGCAAAAGAATTAGCGTCAAAGTTTTACGTACGGAATGTATTTTTCTCACTTTCCAGTGTCATAGAAACGTGAAATTTGGCACGAGCATTGATTATGTCATAAATAGGAAAAGCTAATGGGTCCAACTCGATTATTCAATTCTATGTGCAAAAGAATTAGCGTCCAAATTTTATGTACGGAATCCAATTTTCTCACTTAGAAACTTGAAATTTGGCACGAGCATTGATTATGTCATAAATAGGAAAAGCTAATGGGTCCCAACTCGATTTTTCAATTCTATGTGCAAAAGAATTAGCCTCCAAATTTTACGTACGGAATCCAATTTTCTCACATAGAAACTTGAAATTTGGCACGAGCATTGATTATGTCATAAATAGGAAAAGCTAATGGGTCCCAACTCGATTATTCAATTCTATGCGCAAAAGAATTAGCGTCCAAATTTTACGAACAGATTCCAATTTTCTCACATAGAAACTTAAAACTTGGAACGGGCATTGAATATGTCCTAAATAGGAAAAACTAATGTGTCTCAACTCGATTATTCAATTCTATGCGCAAAAGAATTAGCGTCAAAATTTTCCGTACGGAATGTATTTTTCTCACTTTCCAGTGTCATAGAAACGTGAAATTTGGCACGAGCATTGATTATGTCATGAATAGGAAAAGCTATTGGGTCCTAACTCGATTATTCAATTCTATGTGCAAAAGAATTAGCGTCAAAATTTTACGTATGGAATGTATTTTTCTCACTTTCCAGTGTCATAGAAACGTGAAATTTGGCACGAGCATTGATTATGTCATAAATAGGAAAAGCTAATGGGTCCCAACTCCGTTATTTAATTCTAGGCACTGAAGAATTAGCGCCCAAGTTTTACGTACGGAATGTAATTTTCTCACATAGAAACTTAAAATTTGGCACGGGCATTGATTATGTCATAAATAGGAAAAGCTAATTGATTCTAATTCAATTATTCAATTCTATGTGCAAAAGAATTAGCGTCAAAATTTTACGTACAGAATCCAATTTTCTCACATAGAAACTTGAAATTTGGCACGAGCATTGATTATGTCATAAATAGGAAAAGCTAAAGGGTCCCAACTCCGTTATTTAATTCTAGGCACAAAAGAATTAGCGTCCAAGTTTTACGTATGGAATGTAATTTTCTCACATAGAAACTTAAAATTTGGCACGGGCATTGATTATGTCATAAATAGGAAAAGCTAACGGGTCCTAACTAGATTATTCAATTCTATGTGCAAAAGAATTAGCGTCCAAATTTTACATACAGAATCCAATTTTCTCACATAGAAACTTGAAATTTGGCACGAGCATTGATTATGTCATAAATAGGAAAAGCTAATGTGTCCCAACTCCGTTATTTAATTCTATGAGCAAAAGAATTAGCGTCCAAATGTTACGTACGGAATGTAATTTTCTCACATAGAAACTTAAAATTTGGCACGGGCATTGATTATGTCATAAATAGGAAAAGCTGACGGGTCCTAACTCGATTATTCAATTCTATGTGCAAAAGAATTAGCGTCCAAATTTTACGTACAGAATCCAATTTTCTCACATAGAAACTTAAAATTTGGAACGGGCATTGAATATGTCCTAAATAGGAAAAACTAATGTGTCTCAACTCGATTATTCAATTCTATGCGCAAAAGAATTAGCGTCAAAATTTTCCGTACGGAATGTATTTTTCTCACTTTCCAGTGTCATAGAAACGTGAAATTTGGCACGAGCATTGATTATGTCATGAATAGGAAAAGCTAATGGGTCCTAACTCGATTATTCAATTCTATGTGCAAAAGAATTAGCGTCAAAATTTTACGTATGGAATGTATTTTTCTCACTTTCCAGTGTCATAGAAACGTGAAATTTGGCACGAGCATTGATTATGTCATAAATAGGAAAAGCTAATGGGTCCCAACTCCGTTATTTAATTCTAGGCACTGAAGAATTAGCGCCCAAGTTTTACGTACGGAATGTAATTTTCTCACATAGAAACTTAAAATTTGGCACGGGCATTGATTATGTCATAAATAGGAAAAGCTAATTGATTCTAATTCAATTATTCAATTCTATGTGCAAAAGAATTAGCGTCAAAATTTTACGTACAGAATCCAATTTTCTCACATAGAAACTTGAAATTTGGCACGAGCATTGATTATGTCATAAATAGGAAAAGCTAAAGGGTCCCAACTCCGTTATTTAATTCTAGGCACAAAAGAATTAGCGTCCAAGTTTTACGTATGGAATGTAATTTTCTCACATAGAAACTTAAAATTTGGCACGGGCATTGATTATGTCATAAATAGGAAAAGCTAACGGGTCCTAACTAGATTATTCAATTCTATGTGCAAAAGAATTAGCGTCCAAATTTTACATACAGAATCCAATTTTCTCACATAGAAACTTGAAATTTGGCACGAGCATTGATTATGTCATAAATAGGAAAAGCTAATGTGTCCCAACTCCGTTATTTAATTCTATGAGCAAAAGAATTAGCGTCCAAATGTTACGTACGGAATGTAATTTTCTCACATAGAAACTTAAAATTTGGCACGGGCATTGATTATGTCATAAATAGGAAAAGCTAACGGGTCCTAACTCGATTATTCAATTCTATGTGCAAAAGAATTAGCCTTCAAATTTTACGTACGGAATCCAATTTTCTCACATAGAAACTTGAAATTTGGCACGAGCATTGATTATGTCATAAATAGGAAAAGCTAATGGGTCCCAACTCGATTATTCAATTCTATGCGCAAAAGAATTAGCGTCCAAATTTTATGTACACTATCCAATTTTCTCACATAGAAACTTAAAATTTGGCACGGGCATTGAATATGTTCTAAATAGGAAAAACTAATGGGTCCCAACTCGATTGTTCAATTCTATGCGCAAAAGAATTAGCGTCAAAATTTTACGTACGGAATGTATTTTTCTCACTTTCCAGTGTCATAGAAACGTGAAATTTGGCACGAGCATTGATTATGTCATAAAAAGGAAAAGCTAATGGGTCCAACTCGATTATTCAATTCTATGTGCAAAAGAATTAGCCTCCAAATTTTACGTACGGAATCCAATTTTCTCACATAGAAACTTGAAATTTGGCACGAGCATTGATTATGTCATAAATAGGAAAAGCTAATGGGTCCCAACTCGATTATTCAATTCTATGCGCAAAAGAATTAGCGTCCAAATTTTATGTACACTATCCAATTTTCTCACATAGAAACTTAAAATTTGGCACGGGCATTGAATATGTTCTAAATAGGAAAAACTAATGGATCCCAACTCGATTATTCAATTCTATGCGCAAAAGAATTAGCGTCAAAATTTTACGTACGGAATGTATTTTTCTCACTTTCCAGTGTCATAGAAGCGTGAAATTTGGCACGAGCATTGATTATGTCATAAATAGGAAAAGCTAATGGGTCCAACTCGATTATTCAATTCTATGTGCAAAAGAATTAGCCTCCAAATTTTACGTACGGAATGTATTTTTCTCACTTTCCAGTGTCATAGAAACGTGAAATTTGGCACGAGCATTGATTATGTCATAAATAGGAAAAGCTAATGGGTCCAACTCGATTATTCAATTCTATGTGCAAAAGAATTAGCCTCCAAATTTTACGTACGGAATCCAATTTTCTCACATAGAAACTTGAAATTTGGCACGAGCATTAATTATGTCATAAATAGGAAAAGCTAATGGGTCCCAACTCGATTATTCAATTCTATGCGCAAAAGAATTAGCGTCCAAATTTTACGTACAGAATCCAATTTTCTCACATAGAAACTTAAAATTTGGAACGGGCATTGAATATGTCCTAAATAGGAAAAACTAATGTGTCTCAACTCGATTATTCAATTCTATGCGCAAAAGAATTAGCGTCAAAATTTTCCGTACGGAATGTATTTTTCTCACTTTCCAGTGTCATAGAAACGTGAAATTTGGCACGAGCATTGATTATGTCATGAATAGGAAAAGCTAATGGGTCCTAACTCGATTATTCAATTCTATGTGCAAAAGAATTAGCGTCAAAATTTTACGTATGGAATGTATTTTTCTCACTTTCCAGTGTCATAGAAACGTGAAATTTGGCACGAGCATTGATTATGTCATAAATAGGAAAAGCTAATGGGTCCCAACTCCGTTATTTAATTCTAGGCACTAAAGAATTAGCGCCCAAGTTTTACGTACGGAATGTAATTTTCTCACATAGAAACTTAAAATTTGGCACGGGCATTGATTATGTCATAAATAGGAAAAACTAAAGGTTCCCAACTCCGTTATTTAATTCTAGGCACAAAAGAATTAGCGTCCAAGTTTTACGTATGGAATGTAATTTTCTCACATAGAAACTTAAAATTTGGCACGGGCATTGAATATGTTCTAAATAGGAAAAAATAATGGATCCCAACTCGATTATTCAATTCTATGCGCAAAAGAATTAGCGTCAAAATTTTACGTACGGAATGTATTTTTCTCACTTTCCAGTGTCATAGAAACGTGAAATTTGGCACGAGCATTGATTATGTCATAAATAGGAAAAGCTAATGGGTCCAACTCGATTATTCAATTCTATGTGCAAAAGAATTAGCGTCCAAATTTTATGTACGGAATCCAATTTTCTCACATAGAAACTTGAAATTTGGCACGAGCATTGATTATGTCATAAATAGGAAAAGCTAAAGGGTCCCAACTCCGTTATTTAATTCTAGGCACAAAAGAATTAGCGTCCAAGTTTTACGTATGGAATGTAATTTTCTCACATAGAAACTTAAAATTTGGCACGGGCATTGATTATGTCATAAATAGGAAAAGCTAACGGGTCCTAACTAGATTATTCAATTCTATGTGCAAAAGAATTAGCGTCCAAATTTTACATACAGAATCCAATTTTCTCACATAGAAACTTGAAATTTGGCACGAGCATTGATTATGTCATAAATAGGAAAAGCTAATGTGTCCCAACTCCGTTATTTAATTCTGAGCAAAAGAATTAGCGTCCAAATGTTACGTACGGAATGTAATTTTCTCACATAGAAACTTAAAATTTGGCACGGGCATTGATTATGTCATAAATAAGAAAAGCTAATGGGTCCTAACTCGATTATTCAATTCTATGTGCAAAAGAATTAGCCTTCAAATTTTACGTACGGAATCCAATTTTCTCACATAGAAACTTGAAATTTGGCACGAGCATTGATTATGTCATAAATAGGAAAAGCTAATGGGTCCCAACTCGATTATTCAATTCTATGCGCAAAAGAATTAGCGTCCAAATTTTATGTACACTATCCAATTTTCTCACATAGAAACTTAAAATTTGGCACGGGCATTGAATATGTTCTAAATAGGAAAAACTAATGGATCCCAACTCGATTATTCAATTCTATGCGCAAAAGAATTAGCGTCAAAGTTTTACGTACGGAATGTATTTTTCTCACTTTCCAGTGTCATAGAAACGTGAAATTTGGCACGAGCATTGATTATGTCATAAATAGGAAAAGCTAATGGGTCCAACTCGATTATTCAATTCTATGTGCAAAAGAATTAGCGTCCAAATTTTATGTACGGAATCCAATTTTCTCACTTAGAAACTTGAAATTTGGCACGAGCATTGATTATGTCATAAATAGGAAAAGCTAATGGGTCCCAACTCGATTTTTCAATTCTATGTGCAAAAGAATTAGCCTCCAAATTTTACGTACGGAATCCAATTTTCTCACATAGAAACTTGAAATTTGGCACGAGCATTGATTATGTCATAAATAGGAAAAGCTAATGGGTCCCAACTCGATTATTCAATTCTATGCGCAAAAGAATTAGCGTCCAAATTTTACGAACAGATTCCAATTTTCTCACATAGAAACTTAAAACTTGGAACGGGCATTGAATATGTCCTAAATAGGAAAAACTAATGTGTCTCAACTCGATTATTCAATTCTATGCGCAAAAGAATTAGCGTCAAAATTTTCCGTACGGAATGTATTTTTCTCACTTTCCAGTGTCATAGAAACGTGAAATTTGGCACGAGCATTGATTATGTCATGAATAGGAAAAGCTATTGGGTCCTAACTCGATTATTCAATTCTATGTGCAAAAGAATTAGCGTCAAAATTTTACGTATGGAATGTATTTTTCTCACTTTCCAGTGTCATAGAAACGTGAAATTTGGCACGAGCATTGATTATGTCATAAATAGGAAAAGCTAATGGGTCCCAACTCCGTTATTTAATTCTAGGCACTGAAGAATTAGCGCCCAAGTTTTACGTACGGAATGTAATTTTCTCACATAGAAACTTAAAATTTGGCACGGGCATTGATTATGTCATAAATAGGAAAAGCTAATTGATTCTAATTCAATTATTCAATTCTATGTGCAAAAGAATTAGCGTCAAAATTTTACGTACAGAATCCAATTTTCTCACATAGAAACTTGAAATTTGGCACGAGCATTGATTATGTCATAAATAGGAAAAGCTAAAGGGTCCCAACTCCGTTATTTAATTCTAGGCACAAAAGAATTAGCGTCCAAGTTTTACGTATGGAATGTAATTTTCTCACATAGAAACTTAAAATTTGGCACGGGCATTGATTATGTCATAAATAGGAAAAGCTAACGGGTCCTAACTAGATTATTCAATTCTATGTGCAAAAGAATTAGCGTCCAAATTTTACATACAGAATCCAATTTTCTCACATAGAAACTTGAAATTTGGCACGAGCATTGATTATGTCATAAATAGGAAAAGCTAATGTGTCCCAACTCCGTTATTTAATTCTATGAGCAAAAGAATTAGCGTCCAAATGTTACGTACGGAATGTAATTTTCTCACATAGAAACTTAAAATTTGGCACGGGCATTGATTATGTCATAAATAGGAAAAGCTGACGGGTCCTAACTCGATTATTCAATTCTATGTGCAAAAGAATTAGCCTTCAAATTTTACGTACGGAATCCAATTTTCTCACATAGAAACTTGAAATTTGGCACGAGCATTGATTATGTCATAAATAGGAAAAGCTAATGGGTCCCAACTCGATTATTCAATTCTATGCGCAAAAGAATTAGCGTCCAAATTTTATGTACACTATCCAATTTTCTCACATAGAAACTTAAAATTTGGCACGGGCATTGAATATGTTCTAAATAGGAAAAACTAATGGGTCCCAACTCGATTATTCAATTCTATGCGCAAAAGAATTAGCGTCAAAATTTTACGTACGGAATGTATTTTTCTCACTTTCCAGTGTCATAGAAACGTGAAATTTGGCACGAGCATTGATTATGTCATAAAAAGGAAAAGCTAATGGGTCCAACTCGATTATTCAATTCTATGTGCAAAAGAATTAGCCTCCAAATTTTACGTACGGAATCCAATTTTCTCACATAGAAACTTGAAATTTGGCACGAGCATTGATTATGTCATAAATAGGAAAAGCTAATGGGTCCCAACTCGATTATTCAATTCTATGCGCAAAAGAATTAGCGTCCAAATTTTATGTACACTATCCAATTTTCTCACATAGAAACTTAAAATTTGGCACGGGCATTGAATATGTTCTAAATAGGAAAAACTAATGGATCCCAACTCGATTATTCAATTCTATGCGCAAAAGAATTAGCGTCAAAATTTTACGTACGGAATGTATTTTTCTCACTTTCCAGTGTCATAGAAGCGTGAAATTTGGCACGAGCATTGATTATGTCATAAATAGGAAAAGCTAATGGGTCCAACTCGATTATTCAATTCTATGTGCAAAAGAATTAGCCTCCAAATTTTACGTACGGAATGTATTTTTCTCACATAGAAACTTGAAATTTGGCACGAGCATTGATTATGTCATAAATAGGAAAAGCTAATGGGTCCCAACTCGATTTTTCAATTCTATGTGCAAAAGAATTAGCCTCCAAATTTTACGTACGGAATCCAATTTTCTCACATAGAAACTTGAAATTTGGCACGAGCATTGATTATGTCATAAATAGGAAAAGCTAATGGGTCCCAACTCGATTATTCAATTCTATGCGCAAAAGAATTAGCGTCCAAATTTTACGAACAGATTCCAATTTTCTCACATAGAAACTTAAAACTTGGAACGGGCATTGAATATGTCCTAAATAGGAAAAACTAATGTGTCTCAACTCGATTATTCAATTCTATGCGCAAAAGAATTAGCGTCAAAATTTTCCGTACGGAATGTATTTTTCTCACTTTCCAGTGTCATAGAAACGTGAAATTTGGCACGAGCATTGATTATGTCATAAATAGGAAAAGCTAATGGGTCCAACTCGATTATTCAATTCTATGTGCAAAAGAATTAGCCTCCAAATTTTATGTACGGAATCCAATTTTCTCACATAGAAACTTGAAATTTGGCACGAGCATTAATTATGTCATAAATAGGAAAAGCTAATGGGTCCCAACTCGATTATTCAATTCTATGCGCAAAAGAATTAGCGTCCAAATTTTACGTACAGAATCCAATTTTCTCACATAGAAACTTAAAATTTGGAACGGGCATTGAATATGTCCTAAATAGGAAAAACTAATGTGTCTCAACTCGATTATTCAATTCTATGCGCAAAAGAATTAGCGTCAAAATTTTCCGTACGGAATGTATTTTTCTCACTTTCCAGTGTCATAGAAACGTGAAATTTGGCACGAGCATTGATTATGTCATGAATAGGAAAAGCTAATGGGTCCTAACTCGATTATTCAATTCTATGTGCAAAAGAATTAGCGTCAAAATTTTACGTATGGAATGTATTTTTCTCACTTTCCAGTGTCATAGAAACGTGAAATTTGGCACGAGCATTGATTATGTCATAAATAGGAAAAGCTAATGGGTCCCAACTCCGTTATTTAATTCTAGGCACTGAAGAATTAGCGCCCAAGTTTTACGTACGGAATGTAATTTTCTCACATAGAAACTTAAAATTTGGCACGGGCATTGATTATGTCATAAATAGGAAAAGCTAATTGATTCTAATTCAATTATTCAATTCTATGTGCAAAAGAATTAGCGTCAAAATTTTACGTACAGAATCCAATTTTCTCACATAGAAACTTGAAATTTGGCACGAGCATTGATTATGTCATAAATAGGAAAAGCTAAAGGGTCCCAACTCCGTTATTTAATTCTAGGCACAAAAGAATTAGCGTCCAAGTTTTACGTATGGAATGTAATTTTCTCACATAGAAACTTAAAATTTGGCACGGGCATTGATTATGTCATAAATAGGAAAAGCTAACGGGTCCTAACTAGATTATTCAATTCTATGTGCAAAAGAATTAGCGTCCAAATTTTACATACAGAATCCAATTTTCTCACATAGAAACTTGAAATTTGGCACGAGCATTGATTATGTCATAAATAGGAAAAGCTAATGTGTCCCAACTCCGTTATTTAATTCTATGAGCAAAAGAATTAGCGTCCAAATGTTACGTACGGAATGTAATTTTCTCACATAGAAACTTAAAATTTGGCACGGGCATTGATTATGTCATAAATAGGAAAAGCTAACGGGTCCTAACTCGATTATTCAATTCTATGTGCAAAAGAATTAGCCTTCAAATTTTACGTACGGAATCCAATTTTCTCACATAGAAACTTGAAATTTGGCACGAGCATTGATTATGTCATAAATAGGAAAAGCTAATGGGTCCCAACTCGATTATTCAATTCTATGCGCAAAAGAATTAGCGTCCAAATTTTATGTACACTATCCAATTTTCTCACATAGAAACTTAAAATTTGGCACGGGCATTGAATATGTTCTAAATAGGAAAAACTAATGGGTCCCAACTCGATTGTTCAATTCTATGCGCAAAAGAATTAGCGTCAAAATTTTACGTACGGAATGTATTTTTCTCACTTTCCAGTGTCATAGAAACGTGAAATTTGGCACGAGCATTGATTATGTCATAAAAAGGAAAAGCTAATGGGTCCAACTCGATTATTCAATTCTATGTGCAAAAGAATTAGCCTCCAAATTTTACGTACGGAATCCAATTTTCTCACATAGAAACTTGAAATTTGGCACGAGCATTGATTATGTCATAAATAGGAAAAGCTAATGGGTCCCAACTCGATTATTCAATTCTATGCGCAAAAGAATTAGCGTCCAAATTTTATGTACACTATCCAATTTTCTCACATAGAAACTTAAAATTTGGCACGGGCATTGAATATGTTCTAAATAGGAAAAACTAATGGATCCCAACTCGATTATTCAATTCTATGCGCAAAAGAATTAGCGTCAAAATTTTACGTACGGAATGTATTTTTCTCACTTTCCAGTGTCATAGAAGCGTGAAATTTGGCACGAGCATTGATTATGTCATAAATAGGAAAAGCTAATGGGTCCAACTCGATTATTCAATTCTATGTGCAAAAGAATTAGCCTCCAAATTTTACGTACGGAATGTATTTTTCTCACTTTCCAGTGTCATAGAAACGTGAAATTTGGCACGAGCATTGATTATGTCATAAATAGGAAAAGCTAATGGGTCCAACTCGATTATTCAATTCTATGTGCAAAAGAATTAGCCTCCAAATTTTACGTACGGAATCCAATTTTCTCACATAGAAACTTGAAATTTGGCACGAGCATTAATTATGTCATAAATAGGAAAAGCTAATGGGTCCCAACTCGATTATTCAATTCTATGCGCAAAAGAATTAGCGTCCAAATTTTACGTACAGAATCCAATTTTCTCACATAGAAACTTAAAATTTGGAACGGGCATTGAATATGTCCTAAATAGGAAAAACTAATGTGTCTCAACTCGATTATTCAATTCTATGCGCAAAAGAATTAGCGTCAAAATTTTCCGTACGGAATGTATTTTTCTCACTTTCCAGTGTCATAGAAACGTGAAATTTGGCACGAGCATTGATTATGTCATGAATAGGAAAAGCTAATGGGTCCTAACTCGATTATTCAATTCTATGTGCAAAAGAATTAGCGTCAAAATTTTACGTATGGAATGTATTTTTCTCACTTTCCAGTGTCATAGAAACGTGAAATTTGGCACGAGCATTGATTATGTCATAAATAGGAAAAGCTAATGGGTCCCAACTCCGTTATTTAATTCTAGGCACTAAAGAATTAGCGCCCAAGTTTTACGTACGGAATGTAATTTTCTCACATAGAAACTTAAAATTTGGCACGGGCATTGATTATGTCATAAATAGGAAAAACTAAAGGTTCCCAACTCCGTTATTTAATTCTAGGCACAAAAGAATTAGCGTCCAAGTTTTACGTATGGAATGTAATTTTCTCACATAGAAACTTAAAATTTGGCACGGGCATTGAATATGTTCTAAATAGGAAAAAATAATGGATCCCAACTCGATTATTCAATTCTATGCGCAAAAGAATTAGCGTCAAAATTTTACGTACGGAATGTATTTTTCTCACTTTCCAGTGTCATAGAAACGTGAAATTTGGCACGAGCATTGATTATGTCATAAATAGGAAAAGCTAATGGGTCCAACTCGATTATTCAATTCTATGTGCAAAAGAATTAGCGTCCAAATTTTATGTACGGAATCCAATTTTCTCACATAGAAACTTGAAATTTGGCACGAGCATTGATTATGTCATAAATAGGAAAAGCTAAAGGGTCCCAACTCCGTTATTTAATTCTAGGCACAAAAGAATTAGCGTCCAAGTTTTACGTATGGAATGTAATTTTCTCACATAGAAACTTAAAATTTGGCACGGGCATTGATTATGTCATAAATAGGAAAAGCTAACGGGTCCTAACTAGATTATTCAATTCTATGTGCAAAAGAATTAGCGTCCAAATTTTACATACAGAATCCAATTTTCTCACATAGAAACTTGAAATTTGGCACGAGCATTGATTATGTCATAAATAGGAAAAGCTAATGTGTCCCAACTCCGTTATTTAATTCTATGAGCAAAAGAATTAGCGTCCAAATGTTACGTACGGAATGTAATTTTCTCACATAGAAACTTAAAATTTGGCACGGGCATTGATTATGTCATAAATAGGAAAAGCTGACGGGTCCTAACTCGATTATTCAATTCTATGTGCAAAAGAATTAGCCTTCAAATTTTACGTACGGAATCCAATTTTCTCACATAGAAACTTGAAATTTGGCACGAGCATTGATTATGTCATAAATAGGAAAAGCTAATGGGTCCCAACTCGATTATTCAATTCTATGCGCAAAAGAATTAGCGTCCAAATTTTATGTACACTATCCAATTTTCTCACATAGAAACTTAAAATTTGGCACGGGCATTGAATATGTTCTAAATAGGAAAAACTAATGGGTCCCAACTCGATTATTCAATTCTATGCGCAAAAGAATTAGCGTCAAAATTTTACGTACGGAATGTATTTTTCTCACTTTCCAGTGTCATAGAAACGTGAAATTTGGCACGAGCATTGATTATGTCATAAAAAGGAAAAGCTAATGGGTCCAACTCGATTATTCAATTCTATGTGCAAAAGAATTAGCCTCCAAATTTTACGTACGGAATCCAATTTTCTCACATAGAAACTTGAAATTTGGCACGAGCATTGATTATGTCATAAATAGGAAAAGCTAATGGGTCCCAACTCGATTATTCAATTCTATGCGCAAAAGAATTAGCGTCCAAATTTTATGTACACTATCCAATTTTCTCACATAGAAACTTAAAATTTGGCACGGGCATTGAATATGTTCTAAATAGGAAAAACTAATGGATCCCAACTCGATTATTCAATTCTATGCGCAAAAGAATTAGCGTCAAAATTTTACGTACGGAATGTATTTTTCTCACTTTCCAGTGTCATAGAAGCGTGAAATTTGGCACGAGCATTGATTATGTCATAAATAGGAAAAGCTAATGGGTCCAACTCGATTATTCAATTCTATGTGCAAAAGAATTAGCCTCCAAATTTTACGTACGGAATGTATTTTTCTCACTTTCCAGTGTCATAGAAACGTGAAATTTGGCACGAGCATTGATTATGTCATAAATAGGAAAAGCTAATGGGTCCAACTCGATTATTCAATTCTATGTGCAAAAGAATTAGCCTCCAAATTTTACGTACGGAATCCAATTTTCTCACATAGAAACTTGAAATTTGGCACGAGCATTAATTATGTCATAAATAGGAAAAGCTAATGGGTCCCAACTCGATTATTCAATTCTATGCGCAAAAGAATTAGCGTCCAAATTTTACGTACAGAATCCAATTTTCTCACATAGAAACTTAAAATTTGGAACGGGCATTGAATATGTCCTAAATAGGAAAAACTAATGTGTCTCAACTCGATTATTCAATTCTATGCGCAAAAGAATTAGCGTCAAAATTTTCCGTACGGAATGTATTTTTCTCACTTTCCAGTGTCATAGAAACGTGAAATTTGGCACGAGCATTGATTATGTCATGAATAGGAAAAGCTAATGGGTCCTAACTCGATTATTCAATTCTATGTGCAAAAGAATTAGCGTCAAAATTTTACGTATGGAATGTATTTTTCTCACTTTCCAGTGTCATAGAAACGTGAAATTTGGCACGAGCATTGATTATGTCATAAATAGGAAAAGCTAATGGGTCCCAACTCCGTTATTTAATTCTAGGCACTAAAGAATTAGCGCCCAAGTTTTACGTACGGAATGTAATTTTCTCACATAGAAACTTAAAATTTGGCACGGGCATTGATTATGTCATAAATAGGAAAAACTAAAGGTTCCCAACTCCGTTATTTAATTCTAGGCACAAAAGAATTAGCGTCCAAGTTTTACGTATGGAATGTAATTTTCTCACATAGAAACTTAAAATTTGGCACGGGCATTGAATATGTTCTAAATAGGAAAAACTAATGGATCCCAACTCGATTATTCAATTCTATGCGCAAAAGAATTAGCGTCAAAATTTTACGTACGGAATGTATTTTTCTCACTTTCCAGTGTCATAGAAACGTGAAATTTGGCACGAGCATTGATTATGTCATAAATAGGAAAAGCTAATGGGTCCAACTCGATTATTCAATTCTATGTGCAAAAGAATTAGCGTCCAAATTTTATGTACGGAATCCAATTTTCTCACATAGAAACTTGAAATTTGGCACGAGCATTGATTATGTCATAAATAGGAAAAGCTAAAGGGTCCCAACTCCGTTATTTAATTCTAGGCACAAAAGAATTAGCGTCCAAGTTTTACGTATGGAATGTAATTTTCTCACATAGAAACTTAAAATTTGGCACGGGCATTGATTATGTCATAAATAGGAAAAGCTAACGGGTCCTAACTAGATTATTCAATTCTATGTGCAAAAGAATTAGCGTCCAAATTTTACATACAGAATCCAATTTTCTCACATAGAAACTTGAAATTTGGCACGAGCATTGATTATGTCATAAATAGGAAAAGCTAATGTGTCCCAACTCCGTTATTTAATTCTGAGCAAAAGAATTAGCGTCCAAATGTTACGTACGGAATGTAATTTTCTCACATAGAAACTTAAAATTTGGCACGGGCATTGATTATGTCATAAATAAGAAAAGCTAATGGGTCCTAACTCGATTATTCAATTCTATGTGCAAAAGAATTAGCCTTCAAATTTTACGTACGGAATCCAATTTTCTCACATAGAAACTTGAAATTTGGCACGAGCATTGATTATGTCATAAATAGGAAAAGCTAATGGGTCCCAACTCGATTATTCAATTCTATGCGCAAAAGAATTAGCGTCCAAATTTTATGTACACTATCCAATTTTCTCACATAGAAACTTAAAATTTGGCACGGGCATTGAATATGTTCTAAATAGGAAAAACTAATGGGTCCCAACTCGATTATTCAATTCTATGCGCAAAAGAATTAGCGTCAAAATTTTACGTACGGAATGTATTTTTCTCACTTTCCAGTGTCATAGAAACGTGAAATTTGGCACGAGCATTGATTATGTCATAAATAGGAAAAGCTAATGGGTCCTAACTCGATTATTCAATTCTATGTGCAAAAGAATTAGCCTCCAAATTTTACGTACGGAATGTATTTTTCTCACTTTCCAGTGTCATAGAAACGTGAAATTTGGCACGAGCATTGATTATGTCATAAATAGGAAAAGCTAATGGGTCCAACTCGATTATTCAATTCTATGTGCAAAAGAATTAGCCTCCAAATTTTACGTACGGAATCCAATTTTCTCACATAGAAACTTGAAATTTGGCACGAGCATTAATTATGTCATAAATAGGAAAAGCTAATGGGTCCCAACTCGATTATTCAATTCTATGCGCAAAAGAATTAGCGTCCAAATTTTACGTACAGAATCCAATTTTCTCACATAGAAACTTAAAATTTGGAACGGGCATTGAATATGTCCTAAATAGGAAAAACTAATGTGTCTCAACTCGATTATTCAATTCTATGCGCAAAAAAATTAGTGTCCAAATTTTCCGTACGGAATGTATTTTTCTCACTTTCCAGTGTCATAGAAACGTGAAATTTGGCACGAGCATTGATTATGTCATGAATAGGAAAAGCTAATGGGTCCTAACTCGATTATTCAATTCTATGTGCAAAAGAATTAGCGTCAAAATTTTACGTATGGAATGTATTTTTCTCACTTTCCAGTGTCATAGAAACGTGAAATTTGGCACGAGCATTGATTATGTCATAAATAGGAATAGCTAATGGGTCCCAACTCCATTATTTAATTCTAGGCACTAAAGAATTACCGCCCAAGTTTTACGTACGGAATGTAATTTTCTCACATAGAAACTTAAAATTTGGAACGGGCATTGATTATGTCATAAATAGGAAAAGCTAATTGGTCCTAACTCAATTATTCAATTCTATGTGCAAAAGAATTAGCGTCAAAATTTTACGTACAGAATCCAATTTTCTCACATAGAAACTTGAAATTTGGCACGAGCATTGACTATGTCATAAATAGGAAAAGCTAAAGGGTCCCAACTCCGTTATTTAATTCTAGGCACAAAAGAATTAGCGTCCAAGTTTTACGTATGGAATGTAATTTTCTCACATAGAAACTTAAAATTTGGCACGGGCATTGATTATGTCATAAATAGGAAAAGCTAATTGGTCCTAACTCAATTATTCAATTCTATGTGCAAAAGAATTAGCGTCAAAATTTTACGTACAGAATCCAATTTTCTCACATAGAAACTTGAAATTTGGCACGAGCATTGATTATGTCATAAATAGGAAAAGCTAAAGGGTCCCAACTCCGTTATTTAATTCTAGGCACAAAAGAATTAGCGTCCAAGTTTTACGTATGGAATGTAATTTTCTCACATAGAAACTTAAAATTTGGCACGGGCATTGATTATGTCATAAATAGGAAAAGCTAACGGGTCCTAACTAGATTATTCAATTCTATGTGCAAAAGAATTAGCGTCCAAATTTTACATACAGAATCCAATTTTCTCACATAGAAACTTGAAATTTGGCACGAGCATTGATTATGTCATAAATAGGAAAAGCTAATGTGTCCCAACTCCGTTATTTAATTCTATGAGCAAAAGAATTAGCGTCCAAATGTTACGTACGGAATGTAATTTTCTCACATAGAAACTTAAAATTTGGCACGGGCATTGATTATGTCATAAATAAGAAAAGCTAATGGGTCCTAACTCGATTATTCAATTCTATGTGCAAAAGAATTAGCCTTCAAATTTTACGTACGGAATCCAATTTTCTCACATAGAAACTTGAAATTTGGCACGAGCATTGATTATGTCATAAATAGGAAAAGCTAATGGGTCCCAACTCGATTATTCAATTCTATGCGCAAAAGAATTAGCGTCCAAATTTTATGTACACTATCCAATTTTCTCACATAGAAACTTAAAATTTGGCACGGGCATTGAATATGTTCTAAATAGGAAAAACTAATGGGGCCCAACTCGATTATTCAATTCTATGCGCAAAAGAATTAGCGTCAAAATTTTACGTACGGAATGTATTTTTCTCACTTTCCAGTGGCATAGAAACGTGAAATTTGGCACGAGCATTGATTATGTCATAAATAGGAAAAGCTAATGGGTCCCAACTCGATTATTCAATTCTTTGCGCAAAAGAATTAGCGTCCAAATTTTATGTACACTATCCAATTTTCTCACATAGAAACTTAAAATTTGGCACGGGCATTGAATATGTTCTAAATAGGAAAAACTAATGGATCCCAACTCGATTATTCAATTCTATGCGCAAAAGAATTAGCGTCAAAATTTTACGTACGGAATGTATTTTTCTCACTTTCCAGTGTCATAGAAACGTGAAATTTGGCACGAGCATTGATTATGTCATAAATAGGAAAAGCTAATGGGTCCCAACTCGATTATTCAATTCTATGCGCAAAAGAATTAGCGTCCAAATTTTATGTACACTATCCAATTTTCTCACATAGAAACTTGAAATTTGGCACGAGCATTAATTATGTCATGATTAGGAAAAGCTAATGGGTCCCAACTCGATTATTCAATTCTATGCGCAAAAGAATTAGCGTCCAAATTTTACGTACAGAATCCAATTTTCTCACATAGAAACTTAAAATTTGGAACGGGCATTGAATATGTCCTAAATAGGAAAAACTAATGTGTCTCAACTCGATTATTCAATTCTATGCGCAAAAGAATTAGCGTCAAAATTTTCCGTACGGAATGTATTTTTCTCACTTTCCAGTGTCATAGAAACGTGAAATTTGGCACGAGCATTGATTATGTCATGAATAGGAAAAGCTAATGGGTCCCAACTCGATTATTCAATTCTATGTGCAAAAGAATTAGCCTCCAAATTTTACGTACGGAATCCAATTTTCTCACATAGAAACCTGAAATTTGGCACGAGCATTGATTATGTCATAAATAGGAAAAGCTAATGTGTTCCAACTCGATTATTCAATTCTATGCGCAAAAGAATTAGCGTCCAAATTTTATGTACACTATCCAATTTTCTCACATAGAAACTTAAAATTTGGCACGGGCATTGAATATGTTCTAAATAGGAAAAACTAATGGGTCCCAACTCGATTATTCAATTCTATGCGCAAAAGAATTAGCGTCAAAATTTTCCGTACGGAATGTATTTTTCTCACTTTCCAGTGTCATAGAAACGTGAAATTTGGCACGAGCATTGATTATGTCATAAATAGGAAAAGCTAATATGTCCCAACTCCGTTATTTAATTCTATGAGCAAAAGAATTAGCGTCCAAATGTTACGTACGGAATGTAATTTTCTCACATAGAAACTTAAAATTTGGCACGGGCATTGATTATGTCATAAATAAGAAAAGCTAATGGGTCCTAACTCGATTATTCAATTCTATGTGCAAAAGAATTAGCCTTCAAATTTTACGTACGGAATCCAATTTTCTCACATAGAAACTTGAAATTTGGCACGAGCATTGATTATGTCATAAATAGGAAAAGCTAATGGGTCCCAACTCGATTATTCAATTCTATGTGCAAAAGAATTAGCCTCCAAATTTTACGTACGGAATACAATTTTCTCACATAGAAACTTGAAATTTGGCACGAGCATTGATTATGTCATAAATAGGAAAAGCTAATGGGTCCCAACTCGATTATTCAATTCTATGCGCAAAAGAATTAGCGTCCAAATTTTATGTACACTATCCAATTTTCTCACATAGAAACTTAAAATTTGGCACGGGCATTGAATATGTTCTAAATAGGAAAAACTAATGGGTCCCAACTCGATTATTCAATTCTATGCGCAAAAGAATTAGCGTCAAAATTTTACGTACGGAATGTATTTTTCTCACTTTCCAGTGTCATAGAAGCGTGAAATTTGGCACGAGCATTGATTATGTCATAAATAGGAAAAGCTAATGGGTCCAACTCGATTATTCAATTCTATGTGCAAAAGAATTAGCCTCCAAATTTTACGTATGGAATCCAATTTTCTCACATAGAAACTTGAAATTTGGCACGAGCATTGATTATGTCATAAATAGGAAAAGCTAATGGGTCCCAACTCGATTATTCAATTCTATGCGCAAAAGAATTAGCGTCCAAATTTTATGTACACTATCCAATTTTCTCACATAGAAACTTAAAATTTGGCACGGGCATTGAATATGTTCTAAATAGGAAAAACTAATGGATCCCAACTCGATTATTCAATTCTATGCGCAAAAGAATTAGCGTCAAAGTTTTACGTACGGAATGTATTTTTCTCACTTTCCAGTGTCATAGAAACGTGAAATTTGGCACGAGCATTGATTATGTCATAAATAGGAAAAGCTAATGGGTCCAACTCGATTATTCAATTCTATGTGCAAAAGAATTAGCGTCCAAATTTTATGTACGGAATCCAATTTTCTCACATAGAAACTTGAAATTTGGCACGAGCATTGATTATGTCATAAATAGGAAAAGCTAATGGGTCCCAACTCGATTTTCAATTCTATGTGCAAAAGAATTAGCCTCCAAATTTTACGTACGGAAACCAATTTTCTCACATAGAAACTTGAAATTTGGCACGAGCATTGATTATGTCATAAATAGGAAAAGCTAATGGGTCCCAACTCGATTATTCAATTCTATGCGCAAAAGAATTAGCGTCCAAATTTTACGTACAGAATCCAATTTTCTCACATAGAAACTTAAAACTTGGAACGGGCATTGAATATGTCCTAAATAGGAAAAACTAATGTGTCTCAACTCGATTATTCAATTCTATGCGCAAAAGAATTAGCGTCAAAATTTTCCGTACGGAATGTATTTTTCTCACTTTCCAGTGTCATAGAAACGTGAAATTTGGCACGAGCATTGATTATGTCATGAATAGGAAAAGCTAATGGGTCCTAACTCGATTATTCAATTCTATGTGCAAAAGAATTAGCGTCAAAATTTTACGTATGGAATGTATTTTTCTCACTTTCCAGTGTCATAGAAACGTGAAATTTGGCACGAGCATTGATTATGTCATAAATAGGAAAAGCTAATGGGTCCCAACTCCGTTATTTAATTCTAGGCACTGAAGAATTAGCGCCCAAGTTTTACGTACGGAATGTAATTTTCTCACATAGAAACTTAAAATTTGGCACGGGCATTGATTATGTCATAAATAGGAAAAGCTAATTGGTCCTAACTCAATTATTCAATTCTATGTGCAAAAGAATTAGCGTCAAAATTTTACGTACAGAATCCAATTTTCTCACATAGAAACTTGAAATTTGGCACGAGCATTGATTATGTCATAAATAGGAAAAGCTAAAGGGTCCCAACTCCGTTATTTAATTCTAGGCACAAAAGAATTAGCGTCCAAGTTTTACGTATGGAATGTAATTTTCTCACATAGAAACTTAAAATTTGGCACGGGCATTGATTATGTCATAAATAGGAAAAGCTAATTGGTCCTAACTCAATTATTCAATTCTATGTGCAAAAGAATTAGCGTCAAAATTTTACGTACAGAATCCAATTTTCTCACATAGAAACTTGAAATTTGGCACGAGCATTGATTATGTCATAAATAGGAAAAGCTAAAGGGTCCCAACTCCGTTATTTAATTCTAGGCACAAAAGAATTAGCGTCCAAGTTTTACGTATGGAATGTAATTTTCTCACATAGAAACTTAAAATTTGGCACGGGCATTGATTATGTCATAAATAGGAAAAGCTAACGGGTCCTAACTAGATTATTCAATTCTATGTGCAAAAGAATTAGCGTCCAAATTTTACATACAGAATCCAATTTTCTCACATAGAAACTTGAAATTTGGCACGAGCATTGATTATGTCATAAATAGGAAAAGCTAATGTGTCCCAACTCCGTTATTTAATTCTATGAGCAAAAGAATTAGCATCCAAATGTTACGTACGGAATGTAATTTTCTCACATAGAAACTTAAAATTTGGCACGGGCATTGATTATGTCATAAATAAGAAAAGCTAATGGGTCCTAACTCGATTATTCAATTCTATGTGCAAAAGAATTAGCCTTCAAATTTTACGTACGGAATCCAATTTTCTCACATAGAAACTTGAAATTTGGCACGAGCATTGATTATGTCATAAATAGGAAAAGCTAATGGGTCCCAACTCGATTATTCAATTCTATGCGCAAAAGAATTAGCGTCCAAATTTTATGTACACTATCCAATTTTCTCACATAGAAACTTAAAATTTGGCACGGGCATTGAATATGTTCTAAATAGGAAAAACTAATGGGGCCCAACTCGATTATTCAATTCTATGCGCAAAAGAATTAGCGTCAAAATTTTACGTACGGAATGTATTTTTCTCACTTTCCAGTGGCATAGAAACGTGAAATTTGGCACGAGCATTGATTATGTCATAAATAGGAAAAGCTAATGGGTCCAACTCGATTATTCAATTCTATGTGCAAAAGAATTAGCCTCCAAATTTTACGTACGGAATCCAATTTTCTCACATAGAAACTTGAAATTTGGCACGAGCATTGATTATGTCATAAATAGGAAAAGCTAATGGGTCCCAACTCGATTATTCAATTCTATGCGCAAAAGAATTAGCGTCCAAATTTTATGTACACTATCCAATTTTCTCACATAGAAACTTAAAATTTGGCACGGGCATTGAATATGTTCTAAATAGGAAAAACTAATGGATCCCAACTCGATTATTCAATTCTATGCGCAAAAGAATTAGCGTCAAAATTTTACGTACGGAATGTATTTTTCTCACTTTCCAGTGTCATAGAAATGTGAAATTTGGCACGAGCATTGATTATGTCATAAATAGGAAAAGCTAATGGGTCCCAACTCGATTATTCAATTCTATGCGCAAAAGAATTAGCGTCCAAATTTTATGTACACTATCCAATTTTCTCACATAGAAACTTAAAATTTGGCACGGGCATTGAATATGTTCTAAATAGGAAAAACTAATGGATCCCAACTCGATTATTCAATTCTCTGCGCAAAAGAATTAGCGTCAAAATTTTACGTACGGAATGTATTTTTCTCACTTTCCAGTGTCATAGAAACGTGAAATTTGGCACGAGCATTGATTATGTCATAAATAGGAAAAGCTAATGGGTCCAACTCGATTATTCAATTCTATGTGCAAAAGAATTAGCCTCCAAATTTTACGTACGGAATCCAATTTTCTCACATAGAAACTTGAAATTTGGCACGAGCATTAATTATGTCATAAATAGGAAAAGCTAATGGGTCCCAACTCGATTATTCAATTCTATGCGCAAAAGAATTAGCGTCCAAATTTTACGTACAGAATCCAATTTTCTCACATAGAAACTTAAAATTTGGAACGGGCATTGAATATGTCCTAAATAGGAAAAACTAATGTGTCTCAACTCGATTATTCAATTCTATGCGCAAAAGAATTAGCGTCAAAATTTTCCGTACGGAATGTATTTTTCTCACTTTCCAGTGTCATAGAAACGTGAAATTTGGCACGAGCATTGATTATGTCATGAATAGGAAAAGCTAATGGGTCCTAACTCGATTATTCAATTCTATGTGCAAAAGAATTAGCGTCAAAATTTTCGGTACGGAATATATTTTTCTCACTTTCCAGTGTCATAGAAACGTGAAATTTGGCACGAGCATTGATTATGTCATGAATAGGAAAAGCTAATGGGTCCCAACTCGATTATTCAATTCTATGTGCAAAAGAATTAGCCTCCAAATTTTACGTACGGAATCCAATTTTCTCACATAGAAACCTGAAATTTGGCACGAGCATTGATTATGTCATAAATAGGAAAAGCTAATGTGTTCCAACTCGATTATTCAATTCTATACGCAAAAGAATTAGCGTCCAAATTTTATGTACACTATCCAATTTTCTCACATAGAAACTTAAAATTTGGCACGGGCATTGAATATGTTCTAAATAGGAAAAACTAATGGGTCCCAACTCGATTATTCAATTCTATGCGCAAAAGAATTAGCGTCAAAATTTTCCGTACGGAATGTATTTTTCTCACTTTCCAGTGTCATAGAAACGTGAAATTTGGCACGAGCATTGATTATGTCATAAATAGGAAAAGCTAATATGTCCCAACTCCGTTATTTAATTCTATGAGCAAAAGAATTAGCGTCCAAATGTTACGTACGGAATGTAATTTTCTCACATAGAAACTTAAAATTTGGCACGGGCATTGATTATGTCATAAATAAGAAAAGCTAATGGGTCCTAACTCGATTATTCAATTCTATGTGCAAAAGAATTAGCCTTCAAATTTTACGTACGGAATCCAATTTTCTCACATAGAAACTTGAAATTTGGCACGAGCATTGATTATGTCATAAATAGGAAAAGCTAATGGGTCCCAACTCGATTATTCAATTCTATGTGCAAAAGAATTAGCCTCCAAATTTTACGTACGGAATCCAATTTTCTCACATAGAAACTTGAAATTTGGCACGAGCATTGATTATGTCATAAATAGGAAAAGCTAATGGGTCCCAACTCGATTATTCAATTCTATGCGCAAAAGAATTAGCGTCCAAATTTTATGTACACTATCCAATTTTCTCACATAGAAACTTAAAATTTGGCACGGCCATTGAATATGTTCTAAATAGGAAAAACTAATGGGTCCCAACTCGATTATTCAATTCTATGCGCAAAAGAATTAGCGTCAAAATTTTACGTACGGAATGTATTTTTCTCACTTTCCAGTGTCATAGAAGCGTGAAATTTGGCACGAGCATTGATTATGTCATAAATAGGAAAAGCTAATGGGTCCAACTCGATTATTCAATTCTATGTGCAAAAGAATTAGCCTCCAAATTTTACGTACGGAATCCAATTTTCTCACATAGAAACTTGAAATTTGGCACGAGCATTGATTATGTCATAAATAGGAAAAGCTAATGGGTCCCAACTCGATTATTCAATTCTATGCGCAAAAGAATTAGCGTCCAAATTTTATGTACACTATGCAATTTTCTCACATAGAAACTTAAAATTTGGCACGGGCATTGAATATGTTCTAAATAGGAAAAACTAATGGATCCCAACTCGATTATTCAATTCTATGCGCAAAAGAATTAGCGTCAAAGTTTTACGTACGGAATGTATTTTTCTCACTTTCCAGTGTCATAGAAACGTGAAATTTGGCACGAGCATTGATTATGTCATAAATAGGAAAAGCTAATGGGTCCAACTCGATTATTCAATTCTATGTGCAAAAGAATTAGCGTCCAAATTTTATGTACGGAATCCAATTTTCTCACATAGAAACTTGAAATTTGGCACGAGCATTGATTATGTCATAAATAGGAAAAGTTAATGGGTCCCAACTCGATTTTTCAATTCTATGTGCAAAAGAATTAGCCTCCAAATTTTACGTACGGAATCCAATTTTCTCACATAGAAACTTGAAATTTGGCACGAGCATTGATTATGTCATAAATAGGAAAAGCTAATGGGTCCCAACTCGATTATTCAATTCTATGCGCAAAAGAATTAGCGTCCAAATTTTACGTACAGAATCCAATTTTCTCACATAGA